>NC_138138.1:49984520-50019490 GCF_964188305.1 Podarcis bocagei | reverse complement strand
GATTGGTTATTAAACCATTCTGAGAAATGTGGTTCTAAACATGTGCTTACAGAGTAAACAGAGAGGTTGTCAATTTCTCCCATTCTACTAATCTTTTCTTCCCCTTTATGGGCAGGTGCTGCCTGTCTCTGTGTGCAGTGACTCCTGCCATTCTGGTTATCAGAAGAAAAAGAAGGAGGGAGTGAAGTTTTGCTGCTACAGTTGCGCCCTGTGTCCAGAAGGAAAGATTTCCACCCAGAAGGGTAGGTCTCTCTAGATCAGGGGTCAGCAAACTTTTTCAGCAGGGGGCCTGTCCACTGTCCCTCAGACCTTGTGGTGGACCAGACATTTTTTTGGGGGGGATTCCTATGCCCCACAAATAACCCAGAGAAGCATTTTAAATAAAAGCACACATTCTACTCATGTAAAAATTCGGTCCATGGGCCAAATTTAGAAGGCGATTGGGCCCCCCAGGCCTTTGTTTGCCTACCAGTACTCTAGATGCTTTCAGTCCATACGTTTGATTATGAGTGGGAATGAGCTTTTTTCAGGGGGCGGGGGGACATTTTTTTAAAAGTTTAGACAATTTTGTTATTGCACTTTCTGTTATTCTTCTATTTGTGTTTTTTTTTAATGTCCTCAAAAAGGTTTCCATCAATAAAATTATTACAAAAAAACCCTAACTAGAACCTAATCAAATTCAACAATTTATAGCCTGGTTATTTCCTACATGCTGCTCAATGTGACCACACAAAACCCTCCCCATGGACCTCGGGGCTCAGGCTGGTTGATATGGAGAGAATCATTCTGAAAAATGACTTAATGTAGGGACAGTAGAGGGAGTAGCTCCAAGTACAGTGTCTGAATGCTGGGCGAGAGAGATTTGCCTGGCTTTTCACAGTTCAGATAGAAGATTATTTGGATTATTATTTTATGTTGAATTGTTCTTCAAGAAGGCCTTTTTAGTATTTATTTTAAAAATGAATGCTGTTTTATAGTAACATTTGTAAAACATTTGAAGCATTGTTTTAAAATTAAGTTGTTTGCACATTTCATATGCAATTTTAGCATTTGATGACCACTGTTTCTTGCTTCAGACATGGATGACTGTTCCAAATGCCCAGAAGATCAGTATGCAAACAAGGACAGAGATCGATGCATCCCAAAACTGACAGTCTTTATGTCTTATGAAGAACCCCTAGGGATCAGTTTAGCCTTGGTTGCTATTTCTTTTTCCCTCACCACAGCTGTGGTGTTAGGAACTTTTATTAAGCACAAAGATACTCCCATAGTCAAAGCCAACAACCGGGACATCACCTACACTCTCCTGGTCTCCCTCCTGCTCTGCTTCCTCTCATCTTTACTTTTTATAGGAAGACCTCAGAAGTTGACTTGCTGCCTCCGACAAACTTCCTTTGGAATCAGCTTCTCTGTAGCAGTTTCATGTGTATTGGCAAAAACCATCACTGTGGTTGTAGCTTTCATGGCCACCAAACCAGGGTCCAGCATGAGGAAGTGGGTGGGGAAAACATTGGCCAACTCCATTGTCCTTTTCTGCTCTTGGATTCAAGCAGGCATCTGTGTAGTGTGGCTAGCAATTTCTCCCCCACTCCCCAATTTGGACATGCAGTCAGTACCTATACAGATCATATCGGAATGTAATGAAGGGTCTGTCATCATGTTTTATCTTGTTCTGGGCTACCTTGGACTTCTGGCCATCATCAGCTTTACCATGGCATTCCTGGCAAGGAAGTTGCCAGACAGTTTCAATGAAGCCAAATTCATCACCTTCAGCATGTTGGTGTTTTGCAGTGTTTGGTTGTCATTTGTTCCAACCTACCTGAGCACCAAGGGGAAATACATGGTGGCTGTGGAGATCTTCTCCATCTTAGCTTCCAGTGCTGGGTTACTGGGCTGCATCTTTGCTCCTAAATGCTTCATCATTGTCCTGAGACCTGACTTGAACAATCGGGAACAACTAATAAGAAAAAAGGATTGGTGACTTTTCTCCCCCATGCTCTCAATATGTTGGTATGTGGGTATTGGAGATATTTATTCAACATTATTTCATAGTTGTTGCCACTTAAGATTAAATGAAACAGCACTTCATCTTTTATCAATTTCAGTACTGTAGTAACAATTCAAACTCACTTGTGGTATTATAAAGAATTGCCATATTTCAGAAACTGAAAATTTGGACACTTTGTTTCTGAAGGGTAAAATTGTCATCTAAAGTTGTTGAGTTCAAAGGTGTTTTGATTCTCAAAAAGGAAAGGAAAGAAAACAAAAAGATTCACACAAATCTACACTCCCAACATCAACATGGGTTGCAGTACATATGGATTTCAGCAATTTCCATCCGGACACTTTTATGTGGGCCAAATTCCAGCTATGTCCGGGAAATTCCAGATGTATGGCAGGCCTGTTTTATATAACATATACTATCTGTTCTGCATGTGTTAATAACAATGAGGACTTTCCTCCAACTGTGAATATCAGGGGTTCTATCAAGACTGTGGTGGGGGTACAGGGTACTGCCAGTATTATCTGGGATTTATTCCATCATATAGCAGAACTTCAGGTTTGTGCATTTCAAGTGGATTAAAGTGTTCTGCTGCCCTAGTGCAACCAAGCCACAAAAAGCAGACTGTTTTCTATTAGGAAAGTAATAGGGGCGGGACTGAAAAGTATGGGATGAACTATTTTTAATGGGTAGATGTATATGCACCTTGCAGTCAAATCAGGGTTAGGAACGGAATGATCATTTCCCAATCTTAAATTCAGATCTTCACATTTCTGCAGTAATTTGATTCCCCACTTAAATCCTTCAGAAGATTCATCAGCATTTTAGTGCAAATTTCTCCTAATAAACAAATATTTTTGTGCAGTTTTGAATAATGTACATATTTTGGCCAGCAATTTCCCATGATAATAATGCATTCAAAGAATGATAAAATTGAAGAGTTGGAAGGTACCCTGAGAATCATTTAGTCTCACCCCATGTAATACAGGAATATGCAGCTGTCTCATGTGGGGATTGAACCTGCAACCTTAGCATTATCAAGCAGCACCACACTCTAACCAACTGAGCCATCCAGCTGAATTTGTGTGGGTTGTTTTCAAATACTGTTTTCATTTTTATACCCATTTCTGCTAATATGTATATTTTAGGGTCATTTGTTGGAGAACTGCATCAAAATTAGGATAATGTCATGAACTTTGGTTCTCCTATTGCTTCAGAAAGAGTGGATTTCATATATTTGTGCTCAAATAAAAACTGTGTCAAATTTCTCATCCATTCCAAATCAGAATGAATGTGCATTATTGTATAATTTCCACACAAACAAATCAGAATGAATGCTCAGTGAAGACCAGATACAATCTAACCTCCCTGCAAGCTTGGTGCAGGTGAATCATGAACAATATTCAATAAGAAGGATATATGGGGTGGGGGGGTGGGGCTTTCTGTTAGAATTCCTGCTCCATGATTGCAGTCAGGGGATTTTTGTCTATCACATGACGGTTTATGTTTTGACTCCATAGAATGGGAAGTGACAAGACAGGATGTTTGTGTTACCGTGTTCCGTGAAGTGGGACTGTTGTTCTTTCTCTTTGCTGTCTGATGCCAGAAAGAGAGGGAGCCATGTTGCAGTGCTCCATGTGTGTTTATATGTAAATAAAGCAGATTAGCCAAAATGCTGAGTTGCTGAGGTCTGTTATGCAAGCTGCGAAGACTCTGTGGATCACTAAGTGTGCTAATATCTGGTGGCATTGGCAGTGGCGTAGTGTGGGTTCTCAGCACCCGGGGCAAGGCAAGTAATTTGCGCCCCCTAACCCGGGGCAAGGCAAGTAATTTGTGCCCCCTATCCCGGGGCAAGGCAAGTAATTTGCGCCCCCTAACCTGTGGATTTTAGCACTCGAGTCTCTTCCGCGCCCCCCCAGATGTTGCGCCAGGTGCAGCAGGCCCCCCTGCACCCCCCACGCTACGCCACTGCTCCCACCACAAGTCTTCAGGACAGCCATCCAAAGGCTGGCGCGGGGAGAAGGTCTCTCCGCCCCACCGCCAGGCTTCGGAGCAGCCTTCCGAAGGCTGGTGCGGAGAGAAGGTCTCTCCGCCCCACCGCCAGGCTTCGGAGCATCCTTCCGAAGGCTGGCGCGGGGAGAAGGTCTCTCCGCCCCACCGCCAGGCTTCGGAGCAGCCTTCCGAAGGCTGGCGCGGGGAGAAGGTCTCTCCGCCCCACCGCCAGGCTTCGGAGCAGCCTTCCGAAGGCTGGCGCGGGGAGAAGGACTCTCCGCCCCACCGCCAGGCTTCGGAGCAGCCATCCGAAGGCTGGCGCGGGGAGAAGGTCTCTCCGCCCCACCGCCAGGCTTCGGAGGAGGTCCGAGGACAGTGGGGTTCCTGCTTCTTCGAGGAGGGCCGCCCAAACGCGCCCCCCCAAATGTTGCGCCAGGTGCGGCCGGCACCCCTGGCACCCCCCACGCTACGCCACTGGGCATTGGTTGCTGTGATGTTTGGGCTGAAGAGGGCTGATGAAAGCTTTTTAAACTCCCGAACGATCGACCAGGAGGGAGAGGACATGCCAGTGGGGCATGTGTCTCTGCCAGGGTCCTATTCAAGTGTAGGACGAGCTCCTGACACTTTCAAGCCTCCACAGTCTTGTTGCAGCTTTCTCATAAATTAGTAGCAGTTATTTGTTTAACACCAGAATACAAAAACAATTCCAAACTACATGGCAAGTGCTGTATCTTGTGTGGGTCGAAAAACTGGGATTGGACAGTGGTCATTATTTCATAGAATCATAGAATCATAGAGTTGGAAGAGACCACAAGGGCCATTGAGTCCAACCCCCTGCCAAGCAGGAAACACCATCAGAGCACTCCTGACATATGGTTGTCAAGCCTCTGCTTAAAGACCTCCAAAGAAGAAGACTCCACCACACTCCTTGGCAGCAAATTCCACTGTCGAACAGCTCTTACTGTCAGGAAGTTCTTCCTAATGTTTAGGTGGAATCTTCTTTCTTGTAGTTTGGATCCATTGCTCCGTGTCCGCTTCTCTGGAGCAGCAGAAAACAACCTTTCTCCCTCCTCTATATGACATCCTTTTATATATTTGAACATGGCTATCATATCACCCCTTAACCTCCTCTTCTCCAGGCTAAACATGCCCAGCTCCCTTAGCCGTTCCTCATAAGGCATCGTTTCCAGGCCTTTGACCATTTTGGTTGCCCTCCTCTGGACACGTTCCAGTTTGTCAGTGTCCTTCTTGAACTGTGGTGCCCAGAACTGGACACAGTACTTCAGGTGAGGTCTGACCAGAGCAGAATACAGTGGCACTATTACTTCCCTTGATCTAGATGCTATACTCCTATTGATGAGGCCCAGAATTGCATTGGCTTTTTTAGCTGCCACGTCACACTGTTGGCTCATGTCAAGTTTGTGGTCAACCAAGACTCCTAGATCCTTTTCACATGTACTGCTCTCAAGCCAGGTGTCACCCATCTTGTATTTGTGCCTCTCATTTCTTTTGCCCATTTCAGCATTGATACTCTGAGCTTCCTTCACAATTATGGAAATGTGTGGATTCACTTTAGGGTATGAATTTGCCCTTCCTGGAAGTCTAGAACGCATCACCCATTTGTTGTCTCCTTGTGGTGCATAACATTCTCGTTGCCAGGTTCAAGTAGAGAGCAAATATGTTTGCTACCTGAAGTGCTTCTGGCACAGTGACTTTGCAGAGGGAAGTTATCTCCCTCTGCAGCTATCCAAATTACTGTCATTAGTTCACCTGCCCAAAGCTCCAGTGGTTTTTCAGAAAAGAACAACATTTAGTAAAAGTTACCTATCTCCCCCTGCAGGTGTCCAAATTACTGTCATTTGTTCACCTGCCCAAAGCTGCAGTGGTGTTTCAGAAAATAACAACATTTAGTAAAAGCACTGTCTCCATAAGTAGATACAGAAAACAAGCAAGTCTCCTGTCACTGATGAGTGACAAGATGTAGGTAAGGTTCTGCCAGTTTGAGCTGCAATGTGTGTTGCCATTTTGTAGAACAGACTTCAGTATTGATTCTGTATTGGTTGTCTCTACTAGCCTGCTAAGGCATGCACTCGAATTCTGCTGACGCTAAAGATAAGTGTGTTGTTTTCCTTTATTGGCAGAGTCAGGCACCACCCAAAGTAAGGCGTTAATGTAAGGCTGGATGCTGGAGCAAGAGAATGCTAGAGAGGAAGATTGCTGTAAAGATGGTGGGTCTACATGTGTTGTTGCTGCTGCTTCAGCTTCCCAAACAATGTAAAGCAGATACCAGGAAGTGCCACATGAATGATCCCCTCCCTGTTCCACAAGAGTGGTACCAGCCCGGGAGCCTCATCATTGGTGGGATAACTTCTCACATCTCTTACCATTTCCATGAACTACTCTTCAATATACTTCCTTCTCATGAGTTGTTCGAGGTTCCAAAGTAAGCATTCACCTCCCCCTTTAATCTGCTTCATCTGATCTTGGCTAGATCACACACTCAACCAGTTGCTCATACAAATAATAGGATATAATTTCATTTTCCTTTTACTTTTAGATACCATATTTTTACATTGCTATACACAGGGTGGTTTACATGCTGGAAGAACAACAAAATATACAAGAAAGATCACACATCTTATAAAAATCTGATCCAATACAATTTAGGGATAATAGAAAAGGTCACTATCAAACAAAGTAAAGTTCAGTTATCCATTAGAATATAGTAATATAGAATAAAAGAAACTTTCAAAATGTCAGTAAATAATATTTCCATTGCCAGTAAATAAAGAATTTCACTCTCAATAAATATACAGTGGTACCTCTGGTTATGTACTTAATTTGTGCCAGAGGTCTGTTCTTAACCTGAAACTGTTCTTAACCTGAAGCACCACTTTAGCTAATGGGGCTGTTGCTGTGCCGCTGCTGCACAATTTCTGTTCTCATCCTGAAGCAAAGTTCTTAACCTGAGGTAATATTTCTGGGTTAGCAGAGTCTGTAACCTGAAGCGTATGTAACCTGAAGCGCCTGTAACCCGAGGTACCACTGTAATACTATTTTCAATGAAAAATAAGAGAAATACACAAAATAATGCAATAAATTAAAAAAAATGTAATAATTGACTTTCTAAGAGAATGGGGGAGGTGGTCATGGTGAGTTTAGACACCTTTTTTCCTAGAAAAATAGTGCTGCGTGAACCAGATGAAACTTAGTCAGCTGCCTGTAGAGATTGACATAAATGGTAGATTTGAACAGTGAATAACAGGGAGATCATGCCTATTATTTCCTGAGGAATACCTACAAGCCACCTGTTGTACAACCTTGATACCATGGCAAATCTTCCCAGTAAGGGAAGCTTCTTAGAGAGGGAGGAAAATCAATATGTTATAATGATGTGTGCTTCAAACAACAGCTTCTTCAGAAAAAAAACTAATATTTGCTTAAAATGATCTGTCTTGGTGCATCATTTCCATTGCTGCTGCAAGTCCTGTTCTATTTTTCTGGATTTGATAACCAGCCTCATATAACCAACATACTTAAATCTAATTAGTGCATGAAATAAGTCTAATTCATGCATTAATACCATAGAGAAAGCTGTTCTTCCAGGCTTTGCTCACCCTGGAACAAAGTAGGATTTTGTTCCCCTTCAGTCTACTTGAGAAACTCCATGTGTGAAAAGGTTTGAGCTGGTTAGTATGTGGCTGTCACCACCCAGTCTTGAGTTTCTATACCAATAATTGAGGAACTTGCACCACTTTGTAACTAGGTTTTGCCACGATTGTTGTCCCTATGGCAAGCAATTTGGTTATAGACAGGATGGAGCAGAATTATTCTAAACTGTTTTGCTGCTGGAACCAGGCAAAGGACCTTCTTGGTATTGGTGCCCACCCTGGTGTGCAGCCTGGGAGTCATTTTGGACTCACAGCTGTCCATGGAGACGCAGGTTAATTCTGTATACAGGTCAGCTGTCTACCAGCTCCATCTGGTACACAGGCTGAGACTCTACCTGCCCACAGACTGTCTCGCCAGAGTGGTGCATGCTCTAGTTATCTCCCACTTGGACTACTGCAACATGCTCTACGTGGGGCTACCTTTGAAGGTGACCTGGAAACTGCAATTAATCCCTAATGCAGCAGCGAGACTGATGACTGGGAGTGGCCGCTGAGACCACATAACACTGGTCCTGAAAGACTCACATTGGCTCCGCATACATTTCTGAGCACAATTCCAAGTGTTGATGCTGAACTTTAAAGTCCTAAATGGCCTCGGCCCAGTGTACCTGAAGGAGCGTCTCCACCCCCATTGCAAAGCCCGGACACTGAGGTCCAGCTCTGAGGGCCTTCTGGCGGTTCCCTCACTGTGAGAAGTGAGGTTACAGGGAACCAGGCAGAGGGCCTTCTCAGTAGTGGCTCCCACCCTGTGGAATGCCCTCCCATCAGATGTCAAGAAAATAAACAACTATCTGACTTTTAGAAGACATCTGAAGGCAGTCCTGTTTAGGGAAGTTTTTACTGTTTTTTTAATATTCTGTTGTTAGTCAGAAAGAGTGGCTGGGGAAACCTAGCCAAAAAGGTGGGGTATTAATTATTATTATTATTATTATTATTATTATTATTATTATTATTATTATTATTATTATTATTATTTTGCTGAAAGAGCATTCAAACTCTCTCTGCAGTGTGGTGCTAAAATTCTACCAGCACATCCTGGCCTTGGTGTTTGCCGTAAATGAGATCAATGGGAATCCCAGCATCTTGCCCAATCTCAGCCTTGGGTTCCACATCTATGACAGCTACTATGACGCAAGGATGACTTATCAGACCACTATGGACCTGCTCTTCAAATTCAGAAGATTTGTCCCCAATTACAAATGCAACAACCAGAAAAACCTCATAGCTGTCATTGGGGGACTTGGTTCTGATGTCTCCTTCCATATGGCAGAACTCTTAAGCCTATACAAGTATCCTCAGGTAGGATTTATCCATGGATGAAGGGGGGATAGTCACTAAGTTCATTCTTCTCCTGGAATGCTGAGAGTAATTTTGAGGGTCAGAATAAGCAGAGGAATGGCTGTGAGAAATCCAAAAACTTCCCTAACGCAAGTCCCCCTGAAGTTTAGTGGTGCCGTTTCCCAAGTGTGCAGCAGTTGCAATACCCTCTTTTTAAAGAAGGAAATGAAATGAATTGTGACTTCATTTTAAAAGATGCTAGTCCTCAGACCCTCTCATATACCAGTTAATAAATAATACATCCCCGCAGGCTACATTTCAGCAATCTTTCAGGGAGTTTTGGCCTGCTCCCAAAATTTATCTTATCACCTACAACAGTCTTCTTAAGGAGCTTTTCCATTGCCCTGATAAACATTCCTGTTTTGCACAGGTCGACAGGCTCAGATGCGCCTCTTAAAATATTTGCATTTCCCCCATCAGTTCACTTATGGTTCATTCACCTCTGAGCACACAAGACAATGGCCTTCCTTTTACCGGATGGTCCCAAGTGAAGCAAACCAGTACATTGGGATCATTAACTTGCTGAAGCATTTTGGTTGGACCTGGATTGGGCTCTTTGCTGTGGACGATAACAGTGGAGAACAATTCATACAGACCCTGGAGCCATTGCTTTCTCAGAATGGAATCTGTTCAGCCTTCACACAAAGGATCACCAACCAACATGATTTAACGAATTTCACTGCATTTTACGTATCAGCATCTATTATTTATCCAGCGTTCTCAGAGAGCAAAGTCAGTATCTTTGTCATCTATGGAGATTCTATGACCATTCTATGGGTGAATGCATATGTGCTCCTAGGTTTTCCTAGCTACAATGAGGGTACCTCACTTGGAAAGGTGTGGGTTATGACAGCCCAGCTGGATTTTACCTTAACAGGCGTTCAGAACGTATGGGATTTTCAATTGTTTGAAGGCGCCCTGTCCTTCACAATTCACTCTGCTGAGATTCAAGGATTTAAGGATTTTCTTCAGATCGTAAAACCTGGCTGGAATCAAGAAGATGGCTTTCTCAAGGACTTCTGGGAGCAAGCATTTAACTGTTTATTTCCAGACTCCCAGGAGCTGATAGAGGTTGGTGAAACTTGTACTGGAGAGGAGAGGTTGGAGAATCTTCCTGCATCTATATTTGAAATGCACATGACTGGTCACAGCTACAGTATCTATAATGCCGTCTATGCTGTGGCACATGCTTTGCATGCCATAGAGTCATCTAGATACAAACGCAGTCCAATAATGAGTGGCAAAAGTCTTCAAGATCTCCAGCCTTGGAAGGTAGTGTATTCATAATGAAATAATCTCATTTTCATGAAGCGAATAGAACAAAATCATGCACCTTCCAATTTTATTCTTTAAAACAACAACAATAATAATACCATATCTTAAGTTCCCAGGGTGGGTTACCACATTAAAGCAAAAAAAACAGTTTAAAACAAGTTACAATAACCAACATAAGGTGGGTCTTAAAAATATACCCCTCAGGTGTCAGGTGCCAGGGTAAAGAGGTGCGTCTTTTCGTCAGAAGCTATTTATGTCCCAGGTGTATCCCTGTGGAGAGGGAGTTCCACAGTTTAGGGGCTGCCACAGAAAATGCCCTCTCCTGGGCCGCAAACCCCCCTCAAGTGTCTGAGAGGAGAGGAACTAGCAAGAGGGCCTCCTCTGCTGATCTTAGCACTCAAGAGGGCCTGTAGGGAAGGAGGCGGTAATTCAGATATGTCTGACTTGAGTCATTTAGGACTTTAAACATTCGTGTTTAACTAGCAACCAGTAAAGCTGTTGTAAAACAGGTTATATTAGTGTCTGGTAGGAAAGGAACAAATAAGAGGCCATCATCTGCTGATCTCAGCAACCAAGAGGCAGTATTTCAGATATTTGGGAATATTTAAACTCACATGATACTTTAAATGCATAAGTAAGCACCTTGAATTGGGGCCAGAGATGAACTGGCAACCAGTATGGCTGTTGTAAAATAGGTTATGTTAGATCTAAATGGAACCCCAGCCACTAATTTGACTGCTGCATTTTGAAGAAATAACTATTTCTAAGTCATTTTCAAAAAGGGACGCGGGTAGCGCTGTGGGTTAAACCACAGAGCCTAGGACATCTACAGTGGTACCTCGCAAGACAAATGCCTCGCAAGACAAAAAACTCACTAGACGAAAGGGTTTTTTGTTTTTTGAGCTGCTTTGCAAGACGATTTTCCCTATGGGCTTGCTTCGCAAGACGGAAACATCTTGCAAGTTTGTTTCCTTTTTCTTAACACCGTTAATACAGTTGCGACTTGACTTCGAGGAGCAACTCATAGAACGCGGTGTGGTAGCCTTTTTTGAGGTTTTTAAAGACTTTGGTGATTTTTGAAGCTTTTCCAAAACTTTCCCTACACAGTGCTTCGCAAGACGAAAAAAATCGCAAGACGACAAAACTCGCGGAACGGATT
Source organism: Podarcis bocagei (assembly GCF_964188305.1). Taxonomy (NCBI): domain Eukaryota; kingdom Metazoa; phylum Chordata; class Lepidosauria; order Squamata; family Lacertidae; genus Podarcis; species Podarcis bocagei. The sequence goes on along the minus strand of NC_138138.1, from coordinate 50,008,053 downwards.
AATTTCGTCTTGCGAGGCACCACTGTATAACAAAAAACCTGCATTCATATTTTACATTTTTTAATTTTTGCATTTATAGCACACCTTTTTGTCAAAGGAACACAAGGTAATGCACCCAGTTGGTCCCTGGCCCCTCAGGTTGAATCCTGGTCTCCCAAGGTATTAGTCTGACACTCTATGGACAATACTATATTGGTTCTCTTGCCTTAACTATAACCTATTACAAAATTGTTGTAAGATGAAACTACATAAGCAATGTAATCAAGGAAAAAATTCAGCATATTGACTCCAGTAGGTTTTGATCCCATTCCTAACCACCCTTGCTCTTTTTCCACTAGCTGAACCCATTTCTTGAAGGCATTTTGTTTAATAACTCAGTTGGAGAAGCAATCTTTTTTCAAGATAACAGGGAGAGGAGAGGTGGATTTGACATAACGAACATGGTCACTTTCCCAAACAAATCCTTCCAGAGAGTCAAAGTTGGAAGGGTGGATGCCAAGTTTCAGGAAGGAAAAGAGTTCATCATTAATACAGACATAATTGTGTGGCACAGGAGATTTAACCAGGTTTGGATTCCTGATATGCTTTCACTTTATGCCTTCTGCCATATTGGTTGGAGATACAAAAATATTCTTGTCTCCCAAAGGACTGGTGTTTGAACATAGATCAGATGGAAGATTACTGTCAATATGTACTGTACTGAAATGTCCTCTAGATGGGAAACATTCTTAAGAAAATGTCTAAATAAACAGCTTCTGTTTATTTATTAACAGAGGAAAGAAACCGTCTTTGCTGTTGTTGTTGTTGGGAGGTTTTCACCATTTGGTAACCAAGCCACATTTACACCTTACATTTAAAGCACAATTAGACTACTTTAATCAAAATGGCTTCCACCTCAAAATCTTAAGTATTGAAGTTTGTTAAGGATACTGAGAGTTGTTAGGAGAGCCTTATTTTCCCTACTGAGCTACAATTCCCAGAGTTTCCTTGGAAGAGGGATTGGTTATCAAACTATTCTAAGAAGTGTGGTTCTAAACAATAGACTTCAAAAATAATGCATTATATGCTCAGGACTGTTTTGGAACATTGTGGCATGCTTATATTGCATGTACCCTGTTCTGAATTCTTCCATGTTCACCATGTGCTTACAGAGTAAACAGAGAGACTGTCAATTTCTCCCATTCTACTAATCTTTTCTTCCCCTTTATGGGCAGGTGATGCCTGTCTCTGTGTGCAGTGACTCCTGCCGTCCTGGTTATCAGAAGAAAAAGAAGGAAGGAGTGAAGTTTTGCTGCTACAGTTGTGCCCTGTGTCCAGAAGGAAAGATTTCCACCCAGAAGGGTAGGTCTCTCTAGATGCTTTCAGTCCATACATTTGATTACGAGTGAGAATAAGCTTTTTTCAGGGGGGCAGGAGCATTTTTTTAAAAAAAGTTTAGACAATTATTTTTTTATTGTACTTTCTGTTATTCTTCTTTTTGTGGTTTTTAAAAGTGTCCTCAAAAAGGTTTCCATCAATAAAATTATTACAAAAAACTGACTAGAACCTAATCAAATTAAGCAAATTATTGCCTCCCAACCTATGATTATTTCCTACATGCTGCTCAGTGTGACCGCACAACCTTCCCCATGGATCTTGGGTCTCAGGCTGGTTGATACGGGAAGAATCATTCTGAAAAATGACTTAATGTAGGGACAATAGAGGGAGTAGCTCCAAGTATAGTGTCTGAATGCTGGGTGAGAGAGACTTCCCTGGCTTTTCACAGTTCAGATAGTGGATTATTTGGATTATTATTTTATGTTGACTTGTTCTTCATGTTTGTTGAAGGCCTTTTTAGTATTTATTTTAAAAAATAAATGCTGTTTAATAGTATTATTTGAAAAAAAAATGAGGCATTGTTTCAAAATTGAGTTGTTTGCACATTTCATATGCAATTTTAGCACTGTTACGATCATTTTTTCTTGCTTCAGACATGGATGACTGTTCCAAATGCCCAGAAGATGAGTATGCAAGCAAGGACAGAGATCGGTGCATCCCAAAACTGACAATCTTTCTGTCTTATGAGGACTCCCTGGGGATCAGTTTAGCCTTGGTTGCTATTTCTTTTTCCCTCACCACAGTCGTGGTGTTAGGAACTTTTATTAAGCACAAAGATACTCCCATAGTCAAAGCCAACAACCGGGACATCACCTACACTCTCCTGGTCTCCCTTCTGCTCTGCTTCCTCTCATCTTTACTTTTTATAGGAAGACCTCAGAAGTTGACTTGTTACCTCCGACAAACTTCCTTTGGAATCATCTTCTCTGTAGCAGTTTCATGTGTATTGGCAAAAACCATCACTGTGGTTGTAGCTTTCATGGCCACCAAACCGGGGTCCAGCATGAGGAGGTGGGTGGGGAAAACATTGGCCAACTCCATTGTCCTTTTCTGCTCTTGGATTCAAGCAGGCATCTGTGTAGTGTGGCTAGCCACTTCTCCCCCATTCCCCAATTTGGACATGCAGTCAGTACCTGCACAGATCATATCGGAATGTAATGAAGGGTCTGTCACCATGTTTTATCTTGTTCTGGGCTACCTTGGACTTCTGGCCATCATCAGCTTCACTGTGGCTTTCCTGGCAAGGAAGTTGCCAGACAGTTTCAATGAAGCCAAATTCATCACCTTCAGCATGTTGATTTTTTGCAGTGTTTGGTTGTCATTTGTTCCAACCTATCTGAGCACCAAGGGGAAATACATGGTGGCTGTGGAGATCTTCTCCATCTTAGCTTCCAGTGCTGGGTTATTGGGCTGCATCTTTGCTCCTAAATGCTTCATCATTGTGCTGAGGCCTGACTTGAACAATCGGGAACATCTAATAAGAAAAAAGGATTGGTGACTTTTTCTCCCCCACACTGTCATTGCAATTCGAGACCCCCCCAGCACCCTCCAAAAATGAAACACAGTGACACAGTATTTTAGTTTAAGTTGTTTTGCAAAATTTAGGCCACAACTTTATTGAATACAGAATGTGAGTGGTATTGGCTGTCGGATTCCCAGCCTTGGTCAGAGGTAACTGGCCTTTCTCCAGGTGTTCGGCTGAGATCCTGGCTGACCTCCCCGTCTGCGTCTCCTGGCAGGATACAGGCAAGGTCTCTATCGGCGATCCCACTCAACGTGAGAGGGACACACCCCTCCTCCCTCCTCCCTGCTTCCCTCAGGGAGGGGAGAGAGTCAGACAGAAATCTATTTACATTGCTTTATTTCTGTCATTCCAGCAGTACAGAGAAACGTGTCTGCACTCTCAAGTCTCCAACAGTGGAGGAAAAACTCCAGCCCTGTACTTCCAGTACAGGTCAGATGACACTCTGAGCTAACATCCGGTGCTCAGTACAGTGAATAGACTGCCCCTTTGTTCCAATAGTACAGTCCCAGACATCAACATCCTGTTTTGCATTCCAGACACCTGCAGCTGGCTTTCGCATTGCTGCTTTTTCCTGACATCGGCTCAGTGATTGGCACCATCCAAACTATATCAGACTCACACCCACTTTCGTGAGGAATCCGATAAAGGTTGAACATGGCAGAGGGAGCACCGCCAGAGGGTCCTCACTGGCACTCACCTCCGGTGTCCCCATGGGGCCCTGGTATGGCCCCAGCCCCCTCCGCAGGGGTTAGCCCCCAGGCCAACCTCTAGATCCCTTTAACGGAATACCCTTGAGCTTGGAGGGGCAGGTGATGGCCACACCTCCCCTCCCCACCATTGCTGATCCAATGCTTAGCTGCCAAACCTTACAATGTTGTGACGGTTGCTATGGTGGTAGGCAAAAACCCTGCCAATTTGCCAGATGGAAAAATTCCTGCCAGGCCCCCCTTACAAAACAGGTGACCAACAAAGCCCATAGCAGGGCCAGACTTACCTAAATAAAAGGTGGGTGGGTGATCTGCTATGCGAAGGTAAACAACGTGCAAGGCTTAAATATTGGTTCACAGTCACCCCCCAAGCCAAGTGATTGGCTTTAGGGTCCAAGTGACTGCGGAATGACCAACTGGAGTGGAGCAGGGTATAGCCCTGCCCACGCTGGGAGGTGGGGGGGGGGTTTGCTTAGATATCCAATCACAATGTGCTCCTTTTGATTTACCAATTGATTTACATTGGTAGTATGAGTATTGGAGATATTTAGTCAACTAAACTCTCCAGAAAATTATTTTGCTACTCCAATTCTGTTGTTAACTCCAGTCTGCAGCTAACTGCTGACAACACCTGTCTGCTAACTTAGCAGCATCTTGCCTGCAAACATAGTAGCATAGCTCAAACTTTTAACAATCTGCTCCTGAATGTTCTCATTGTTGAAGAGCGGGGTTTGGAATATAGAGCCTTACACTCGCTAAGCGTGTGTGTGATTGCTCATGGGGGGGGGAATGCCTCTAGAAAAACTAGACTTTGGATAGGAGATGGATGGGGAGGTGATGTTAGGTGAGAGGTGTTCTGGAAAGGAAAAGGAGAACAAAGATAAAAGCATTTTGGAAGATTACAAACAACCACGAAGAGAACAAATTATACAATATCCATAAATCCCCTTTTAACTTCCCTCCTCCTCTTTTGTGGGTCCTTATGTTAACTTTTTCTCCTGAATCTTCTCTGTTAATCCAATTCTATCAAATCTTCAAAAAAACCATAGTCCAACTTTTAACTACAACTATCAATGATATGACATGTCCATCTTTCTTTTACTGTTAAAAGTAATTTATTCTAATTTTCTAACAGCTCCTTTTCAAATTTAGAGGTTGCATTAAAAAAACCTTTCTATATTATTAAGTTGATGGCATTGTAAGCAATCAGTTAAAAATCCTCTTATATCTTCAAACCCCTTTAATTTCAATTCATGAACTATTTCCATTAATACTTCTTTATAAGACACTCAGTCATTTCTCATATTCATATATTTCTTTCAGATATTGCCTCCAGTGTGGAAAGCCACCATGGTGTTTTTTGTTCTATTTTTTTCTATATATTTTCTCCATACTTCATTCACTGCTTTCCTTACTACATGGTTCAAAAAAGCTTTATGGACTTTCACCTTCTTATACCACAGATTTACATGCCAGCCAAATCTGTTATCATGACCTTCAAGGTGTAAAACATCAGTATTTTTTTAAAAATAGTATCCATTCCTTTAGCTAGCATAAACAGTGCGCCTTATGTTTACTTACTACCAGAGTAAGTTCTCCAAACAAAGTAACACCATTCTAAAAATATCTGTCAGCCTTCTCTTTAACTCCTCTCTCAATATATGCCCTGTGGCTTAGAGACTCAAAGAAAGAAATAAGAGAAAAAATAAATAAATCTACCAAATGGTTAGAAATAAAAGTAAATAAATAAATAAATAAATAAATAAATAAGCCCAGTTCCAAATCTTGAGAGAGAAAATGAAAAAGAGGGGAAAAGATAAAAATAAGGAAGGAGCCCACTGGAGTTACAAAATAAAGAAAAATGAAAACAATAATCTCCAGCTTCTTCTTAAAGTCTACTCCACCACAGCACAGAAGCAATCCAAGTCATTATATAACTAGAGAGGAAAGGGCAGGCAGAAATGGAAAATAAGTGTATATGTAACAACAGAGGACCAAAGAGTCTTAATCCATCATATTAGCCAAGTCCAAACTAAGTTTCCAAATAAATAAATAAATCCCAAAGTATATAAGTTGCAGGTTTTAAGTAAATCCTTAGAAGATCAGGTCAAATCACTTAATCACATATAAAAATTTCATCATATAGAAAAAAATATTATTTCAGTCAGGAGAAGCAGTCATCAGGAAGATCCCTTCAGAATCAAAATAGTCGAATAAGGGGATAGATAAAAATAAAAATAAACAAGGAGGATAAGCCCAGCAAAGCCAGTGCAATTTATCAAAGTATATTCTAATTCTTGTATTCACAAAGAGATCAGTAAACTCTAGTTCATCTCATCAGACCAATTGCACTTGTAGAAGCTGATTATTAGTAGGTAGAAATAAATAAAAATCATTTAATTACTTCCAGCCTGGGCTCAGTTAGTTGAGCCAAAACAGCCAGGCCAAAGAAATTACAGTTGTGTGTTTTGGGGTGAACCAGGGTTGGGGACATCTCTGAAAAGTGTTATTTTGGGGTGCTGGCTCCTATGCTATTATGGCCATACAGAAGGCTGTGGGGAAACAAAATGTGTTTATTCAGAGCAAAGGCACCAAGAGGAAGGGCACACAGGGTACATGATACCCCCAAATTAATATTTTGGTCATTCAAGGTTCTGGGGCCACACAAAGGACTGGGGGTAATTGCACACTGTGAGACAAAAAATTAGAAAGGACACAATGCACCCTTAAAATATGGTTCAGTCCAGTGTGGCGTAGTGGTTAAGAGTGGTGGACTCGTAATTTGGTGAACCGGGTTCGCTTCCCTGCTCCTCCACATGCAGCTGCTGGGTGACCTTGGGCTAGTCACACTTCTCTGAAGTCTCTCAGCCCCACTCACCTCACAGAGTGTTTGATGTGGGGGAGGAAGGGAAAGGAGAATGTTAGCCGCTTTGAGACTCCTTCGGGTAGTGATAAAGCGGGATATCAAATCCAAACTCTTCTTCTACCTCACAATAATAGTTTTTTGGGGAATCCTATCGTAATCGTAAAGGAGGCAGGATTTCTATCGATACAAAGGCGTGCCACCTGCCATTTTTTAGCTTAACAAATTGAATAGCCTATATTTTTTCCTATTTTGTCATAGTATGGTAGAAAGCTTATGCCATTCGAATATAATTAGAATGTTAAAAATACCATTGTTGAACACTCTTCCCTCCTGGAGTTCAGTTCCTATGGGGATCTCTTTGCTGCCTGCTACTTGTGTCACAAGGAACAGTGGAGACTCATTATCAGATTGGGAAAAGGAACTAACATATTTACAATAGGGAGGGTGGGGGAAGGAATGCTAATTGGGACCCAAATGCTAAGGCACTGATTATTGACCACTGGGATCATGGAAACCCTCAAGACTTCTTCACCTGCCCAAAGGAAACTAGAAAACAATTGACAAGTAAGTCTGAAAATGATTATAAATACTCCCGCTGTGCCATGTGCAGCTGAGAGTGGGGACAAGAAGTAGGCGGGGCTCTATCATTTTTGTTTCAGAAGTGAAACCTCTTTATCCCAGCTTTATTCCGGTTTACATCAGCCAGACCTGAAATTTGAAAATATCTGCTAGTAGTAAAGTCATTCATTTGCATCTCAATCAAATCCATGGCTGATCAATTTCTCTTAGGACAGGTATTGCCATAATTAGCTACAAACCAATGTAGTCTGTTATATCTGGCAGTGTCTGCTGATGAACAGGGCTGAGCCTCACTCTAGAGGGAAGCTTCGCTGATGAGATGCTTTGCCTTCTGATGCTCCTACCTTTGCTGACTGCTATGGTGTCCAAAGTCGATGCTCTGGAGTGTCCCACAGCTGATCCCCACCCTGTCCCACACGAGTGGTTCCAGAAAGGAGCTCTCTTCATTGGCGGAATTGCTTCTCAGATAGTTTATCATCCACATGAATTTTCCTTCGAGGAAGATCCTTACCAGAATCTGTTTGATGTTCCAGAGTAAGGAATTGCTTCTTTTGCTCTGCATCTTCGAAAGCTGCTTAGATCACACACACAAAAACTATTTAAGCGACAGAATGCCCCCCTCCAATAAAGTGTAGGCTTAGCCAACCATATTCACACTGTGTGTCTTTTGCATTGTCCCCCCCCCCATTCACTTTTCTATAGTGAGAACTGTTTCCATTTTTGAATGTGACAAGAGTTTTGGCAGACAGATTGCATTTTTCTTTATTTGGACCAAATTTCCTTGTAGGCAGATGCATGTAACGTTTCTGTATTACACCTAAAGAGGAAAGACTGGGGGAAAGGGTGATTCAATCTAAAATTTTCAAAGTCAGTCCTGTCACACTTAAGGGAAAAAAATACTTCTATGAGAAGTATTCTCTTTTTACCAAAGATGTGAATGCTAAAGTTGGTTAGCTATAGATGGTTTATGTACTATTTTTTAATGCTAACAACCAGGAAATGAAAATGAGATTAAAAGAAAGCCAGATTTGTGATCAGCATGCAACCTGTTTGAAGTTGGGCTTTCATTGCTGTATTCACAGTAGAGCCCCAATGGTCAGATTCTGCATTTTCCTCTATTTTATTGCAGTTTTTCTGTTGCATCATTCTATCAGGATAAATTTCTTATGTTCTTGGATTTTTTAAATATCTCGTGCACTATGTTCTTTTAATGTATCAACTTGAAAGTATATTTGTCAACTAAGGTTGCACAAGAAGTCTGCTCTTAATATAACTATTACTCCAACTTGCTTGTCAATTGTAACACTAAAAGGTCTTGAAGCAACTCAGAATGTGTTCAATATTTAACATATTTTATATTCTATATATACATAAAATCATACATAAGATCATAAGACATTTAGAAAAGCAAGATTACAATTAACATCAGTCACTACTTCCCCAAAGTCAGATATATTGATTTATTCCCAGAAGATAAAAAAGCAGTCTCAACCTTTCACCCTGATCAACCTTGGAAAAAATTCCCATCTTGAAAATAAGCAAGTATCCCACTTCTCTCCTAAATGTAAAATGTTTGCTCTTTTCTGCTCCTTAATTTTGTTCGTGGTATCTTTTGGTCTTGTTCCTTCAAAGCTTTTCCTTGTATTCTGGATATGGACTCATTGTTAAAACTGTGTTTATGGAAGACAATGTTACTCAGCTACGAGTGATCGCCAATATTGTGATATAATAGTACCAATTATCCTTGATAGACAAAGGGATGACTAAATTCTTCCTCTATATGCAGAATGGTGACAAAATTCTACCAGCACATCCTTGCCTTGGCATTTGCTGTGAACGAAATCAACGAGAATCCTAAGATCCTACCTAATGTCACACTTGGATTCCACATCTATGATAGCTACTACGATGCAAGGATGACTTATCGTACCACTTTGGAGGTGCTCTTCAAATCACATAGATTTGTCCCCAATTACCAGTGTGACAGACAGAAAAACCTCATGGCTATCATTGGCGGACTTGGCTCTGATACCTCTAACTATATGGCAGATATTATAGGTTTCTATAAGGTTCCGCAGGTAGGAATTCTCTCTGTATTTTTGAGTTTGTGTGAGAGAGTGATTTAGGCTCTTCTTTCTTATGCTGAACTTGATTTTGTAGTTCAAAAGGAGTGAATTTACAAAAGCAGCGTTATTCCAGGTAACATCAGCCTAATGCCTAATCTAAGGTATTTTATTTATTCTTTCATTAGTACTTAACATTGATTATTATTATTTTTACTTTTAATTGTCTATGGCCTCTTTGAGTTGTTGGGATATTTTAATCCAGCCTTTAAAAAATAGTGCTGCCTTTAGATTTTTTTTTTCTTTTAAACTGGTTTCATAGAATGTTATTGTTTAAATATTGTAAGTCACTTTGAATTATCTTGATAAGAAAGCAACCAATAAATAGTAGTAGTAATAATATGTTCTATGTTCTTGGGAAATTCCACCAGAAGTGTTATCTTTAACTCTAGGCACCCAAAGATGGATTAAAGAAATAATGCTTGTATAATCGGGAGCATAAAATCACTCCTAACTTTTCCTTGCAATATCTGTCCATTTTCTTTCAGCTCACATATGGCTCATTTGCCCCACAAGAGAATCATATTACTCAAGGTCCATCCTTTTTACCCCTCGTCCCAAATGAAACCCAGCAGTATATGGGAATTATCCGGTTACTCCAATATTTCAAATGGACATGGGTTGGGCTTCTTCTAGTTGATAATAACAGTGGTGAACATTTCTTGCAGACGCTGGAACCATTATTTTCCCAGTATGCAATCTGTTCAGCATTCACAGAAAGAATACCACAAATAGCCCACTGGGATAGCTTGGAGGAACTTGGTAATATAGCCACAAAAGTTTATGTACATTACACAAATAAAATAGTGACTACCTTTATTATATATGGAGAATCATTGACTATACCATGGCTGAGAACTATTATATTTATACGAGACATTGGAAACAAGGAGAACACATCACTCAGAAAGGTGTGGATTACGACAACCCAGATAGATTTCATATTAACTGGCCATCAAAAGGGCTGGGGTCTCCAGATGTTTCAAGGTGCAATTTCATTTGCAATCCACTCCAAAGAGATTGTGGGGTTTAGAGAATTTTTTCAGACCATAAAACCTTATGGGCCACAGACAGACGGTTTTCTGAAGAACTTTTGGGAGGGAGCTTTTGACTGTGAACTTCTTAACCCCAATGTGGCAATGGATGTTGACCAAACATGTACTGGGGAGGAGAGTCTGGAGAGTCTTTCTGGGCCACACTTTGAGCAACTCATGACCGGCCACAGTTATAGTATCTATAATGGTGTTTATGCCATGGCTCATTCTTTGCATGTTATGGGCTTGTCTCGATCCAAGCAGAGAGCCAGTGAGAAAGGTTTCAATACTGATCTTCAAGACATTCAGCCTTGGCAGGTAATGTCCCTACAATGAAGCATTTTTATTTCAATAAATTAGTAGAAGGTGAGACTATATTCAGCTTTCTCCTGCAATAATCTCTGAGGAAATGGAGTTGGGCATCTTATTGGTAGAAAGCATTTTATATTTTTATGTTTCTTTAAGCATCAGAAGTATAAATATACAAAGCAGGATGAATTCCCATAATCCCTGACATTTAGTCATGCTGAATGCATGGTGAGAATTGTAGTCCAACAACTTTAGAAGTCACTATCTGACATTAGATGAACTCTCCAATTTATTTACATGGCACATTCTTTTATTTATTCCTTCTATCTCAGCTCCATCACTTTCTTCACCAGATTTCATTTAACAACTCAGCTGGGGAAACCATTTCCTTTAATGACAAATGGGAAATGGGAGGCGGCTTTGACATCATAAACATGGTCATATTTCCAAATAACTCTTTCCAGAGGGTGAAAGTTGGTTGGATTGAGCCAGATGTTCCTGAAGGAAAAGAACTCATCATTCATGAAGATATAATTGTTTGGCACAGTGGTTTCAACCAGGTATGGATTCTGGCATGGCTGGATGAAGACATGAGCAGAAGGAGCTTCTGTCAATGGCATTATAGCCTAGGGCTGCCTTGCTGCTTGTCTGGGCAGTATTCTGCTTGTTCATGCCAAGAGAAAATAATGCAGCACTGGCTCCAAGTCCCCAGGGACTACAATTCTCACCATGCATTCAGCACTTGTCTTGCCAATCACTGAATTTGATTGAAACAAAAATAACATTCTTGGTAATACATTCATTTTTTATAGTCAACACTCTACCTAACAGTGAAAGTTTCATTCTGTCCCAAATTTGTAAATTTATAATAATAATAATAATAATAATAATAATAATAATAATAATAATAATAATAAATAAATAATAATAATAATAATAATAATAATAATAATAATAATAATAATAATAATAATAATAATAATAATAATAATAATAATTTCTTTTCATATCTTCCCAGGTGTTTAACTAATTATCATTATACAGATTTATATTATTTAACCATACACCTAGATAATTGACCTTCCTTTCAACCTTTAGACCTGACACATTTGTAATTTATTGTTACTCTCATCATTCACATCTTATTTTTACCAAGAGTTTGGTTTTGTGTTTATTAATCTTAAGATTAATCTCCACATTTTTTATCTCTTGTAATACTAACAGGATGGACTCTATTGGTTCTTCTACAGATGTCACCACGTCGTCTTCAAAAGCTTTTAATTTACATTGTCTCTGTCCCACTCTTATACCTTTAATTTCTTGATTCCATCCTATTCTTTGTGCCAATACTTCCGAAACTAATATAAACAACAAGGGTGACAACGGGCAGCCTTGTCTCATTCAGTGGCGTAGCGTGGGTTGTCAGCTCCCGGGGCAAGGCAAGTAATTTGCACCCCCTAACCCGTGGATTTGCGCCCCCTAACCAGTGGATTTGCGCTCCCTAACCCTAACCCCCAGATGTTGCGCCCGGTGCGGCCGGCCCCCCCTGCACCCCCCACGCTACGCTACTGGTCTCATTCCTTTAGTTATTTTGCAATTCTCAGCCAGGACATTATTTACTTTCAGATTTTATTCCATGCAGATCAATACCTGCTTCCGGGAGGGGACCTCCTATTTACCCCCCCCCCATTGTGAAGCCAATTGATATACTCTTATTAAATATATATTTTATATTTTTTTACCTTGTCCAAATTGGTCCAAATTCCTGTTACTTTTAAAGTTGCTGCTTTAATGGCAGCACTTGAGGTATCTTACTGTGAGGTCTCGATTGCACAGTGTGTCTGCGCTCAATCTCAGAGCTCTTGCAGCTCCCTCCAGAACTTTGGGAGCTCCTAGATAGCATTCTCCAACACCACTGGACACTTCGGACCCTGGATTTTCTTTTCGGGCTTTTTAGAGAAGGTGCTTTGCCCGTACTCCCTTCCCACCTCCTCTCAGAACTGTGTCACTCAGGATGAGTGATCCCTGTCATCCACCATAACCTGCAGCAGACCTGGAAGTCCCTATACCATGAATGAAATCTTTGACTCAGCTCTGATCACAGAGATAACTGTATATCAACACATGCATTGCCTGGAGAAAGAATTCCTTGGTTCATATTGATTTTTTCCCCCATTTTCTTTCTTTCCTTTTGGTTTCCCTAGTGATTAGTATATGTGTGGGCATTGCCATTCAAATAGGGGGGGGGCTTACTTGCCCCCCCATATTTTATTCAAGTTGGTGCCCCTGATTTGTATTATCAGAGGTGTTTTCCTGAATGCCCAATAGAGTGTCACTATGTCCTTAAAATATCTGAAGTTTAGACCAAGATTGACAACTGAAGTATCTCTCTGTCTATTTTAATTTCCCTTTTAAACACCTTTCATGGTTATTGATAGGTGATGCCCATTTCTTTGTGCAATGACTACTGCCACCCTGGTAACCAGAAGAAAAGGAAGGAAGGGGAGAAATTTTGCTGCTATGATTGTACTCCATGTCCAGAGAGGAAGATTTCCAATCAGCTGGGTAGGTTATGTAGCACCCCAATGTTTCCATTACACAGGGCAAATTGAAAGATTTGTGTCAGATGACTATTTAAAAGTAAAAAAAAAACTGTCTATATAAATGGCAACATTTCTCCACCCTTTCTCAACATTTGAAAGCAATAGTCCATTCACTGGGAGCAGAAAGTCTGCAAATTCTCTATAATTCGAGTGGAAAGCAAAAAGTGCTATAAAAAGATGTTCCCCATTGCAATCATGACACCCTATATAGAATGGCATATAGTCCCCTGTTATGCACCATTTCAGAATGAATATAAGAATTTTTAAGAAATAAAAAATAATGCTTATGAAAATTCTTACTTAATTTCATATTTCAATGCGTACAAGTATAATGCGACAGAAAACTGGGTGCAATTTACATACATAGGGACCCCACCAGACTGTATTAAGGCTGCTAAAGTGTCATCAAACGCACAAGCTTTTGTGTGTGCAGGGGTTTTTTTTAGTTTTTTTTTAGAGGAAGCATCTCTTTAATCCTTTGCAAATGTTTATGACATCCACAGATATGGCTACTCTTTCTAAAAGGACCAAGACTGACAAATTTCAGAATGATAGCGGCAGTGGTCTTTCTGAAAGGGCAGATTTTCCCATTCTGGAATGGATACAGGAGGGGGTTTAAAAACCACAGCATAGATCCTCAAGAAAGACTGGGGTGGATGAGAGCAGCAAGAAAAGTGTGGAGTGAGGTTCTCCTTCCTGCACACAGATTTCTCGGTAGATAACCTCTTCTCATTGATAGAAAGTAGGCATATCTGAGGTCGGGAGTGGGAGTCTTGTTAGAATAAATCTGTGGCAGGCCCCTGGAGCCCCCACTCTCTTTCCCCTCCACAGACCCTCCAAGTTTCCCTATTTTGCAGGGACAGTCCCAGATTTACAGAAACCGTCCCAGTTTCTGATTTGTTCCTGGAATGTCTCACTTTTGCTTAGGGTGTCCCTATAGAGGGTATAGGGTTATGTGAGCCCTGAGCCAAGGAGATAAGTAACTGTACAACCTTTAGAAGACATCTAAAGACAGCCCAGTATAGGGAAGGTTGTTTTTTGTTTTAAAAATTTAATGTTTTATCATGTTTTTATATATGTTGAAAGCCGCCTACATATATGGCTGAGGCAACCCAGTCAGATGGGTGGTATTGAAATATTATTATTATTATGGAATAGGATGTCCCTATTTTCATCGGAGAAATGTTGGAGAGTATGCCTGTGACATAGTCCTCCAAGGCCTGGGGCAAGTGTATGCAGTAGCCCTTCCCCTCTGCACACGCCTGGTAATAAGATATCTCTATATTCTATTGCATAGTGGAAGGGGACCAGAAAAGTGTCAAAGGTCTCAGGAAAGACTTGCATGGGGAAAATGTCACTGCTCAAGGAAGGAACATATTACTCCAAGGTTAATGATTTAAGACATTGAAGAATCACTGAGCTGCCTCAAGATGTCTTCTTAACAGCATAATGGAATTTAGGATTGTGAGTACTTCACCTGAATCACTTCATTTGACTTGTGATTTAGGAAATACACAGAGCTTATGCACACTCCAAATAAGCAGAATTGAGACAATATGAACATTGGTTTTCAAATTACTACTGTCACACTCGAAACCATCAAGCAGAGGTTATACATGTTATAACTGATATACAATAGGTAGAGTGGAGAACAGTTCATAGGCAACAAATACTGATATGAGAAATTTCCAATTTTTTTAAAGATATGGATGACTGTTTCACATGCCCAGAAGATCAATTTCCAAGTAAGGAGAAAGATGAATGTTTGCCTAAATTTATAACCTTTCTTTCTTATAAAGAACCTTTAGGAATCACTTTAGCCTTCGTCGCTGTTTTTCTTTCCATTAATGCAGTCTTGGTGTTAACAATTTTCATTAAGCACAGGGATACACCCATTGTCAAAGCCAACAACCGAGGCCTCACCTATACCCTCCTCATTTCCCTCCTGCTCTGCTTCCTATCTTCCTTCCTATTTCTTGGCAAACCTGGGAAAGTGACCTGCCTTCTCCGACAAACAGTGTTTGGTATCATCTTCTCAGTGGCTGTTTCTTGTGTATTGGCCAAAACCACCACTGTAGTGATAGCTTTCATGGCCACAAAGCCAGGATCCAGCATGAGGAAGTGGATGGGGAAAAGACAGGGACAGTCTGTTGTCCTTTCCTGCTCACTTATTCAAGCAAGTATTTGTACCTTGTGGTTGGCAACCTCTCCCCCTTTCCCTGATTTAGACATGCACTCAGTAACTGGAGAAATCATTGTGCAATGTAATGAAGGGTCAGTTGCCATGTTTTATTGTGTCTTGGGTTACATGGGCTTGTTGGCCATTTCCAGCTTCACTGTGGCATTCCTAGCCCGCAAGTTACCAGATAGTTTTAATGAAGCCAAATTCATTACATTCAGCATGTTGGTCTTTTGCAGTGTATGGTTGTCTTTTGTTCCAACCTACCTGAGTACAAGAGGGAAAGACATGGTAGCTGTGGAGATTTTCTCCATCTTAGCCTCCAGTGCTGGGTTACTGGGTTGCATCTTTGCCCCTAAATGCTACATTATTGTGTTTAGGCCCCAACAGAACAAGAGAGAACAACTAACTAGGAGAATGTTTTAAGAATCCACCTTGTTTATTTTTTCTACTCGGTTGGTAAGGTATATGTTTTAGGATTTGGGGTGTTAATATAGCATTAATTATGGTTTGATTAGTAGGTGAGGGGCCTGCCTCAAAAAACATCCCAGAAAAGCTATGTTATGTATTGCCAGCAGCTGACTTTTATGCAATAGATTGGGTTTCTCCTTTTACATTGACTGCTGTTTGGATTTCTGCCAAATAGCCTTAAAAGAAAGCTCTCAGTTTCCATTTGAGAAGTGATGGTCTATGTAAGTAGGAGAGTCTCGCTGGGGTTCTGACATTTGTTGGGACTGACAGAGAAGGCAGGGACTCACACCCTCCGTTACCTTTAGGAGCTGGACACAACTCTGTTGTGACCAACATCTTGAATTTTAAGGGGTTGTGGCACAGAGAGCATGTTCCTCAGTGCTGCCCCCACAGTGTAGACAGGCCCCACAGTAATAGTTTTTCTATAGGAAAAACACACTCAGGACTGAAACATTAAATCACTAATTCTTCTCCCCTGGGATCGTGGAAATCATTGTAATTTTCTCACCTGCCCAAAGCTGTAGATGTTTTCCTAGAGGACACTAGGAAACCATCAACAAGCAAGCCTGAAAGTGGTTATGAATATCTCCCCAGTCCATAGCTTGTTGGGAATAGGGGCAAAAGGCAGGTAGAGCCCTGTCACTCTCATTTCAGACAATTCCCCCTTTACCCCCCCCCCCACACCTTCTATCAGCCAGACGTGTGTGATGGCCATCTCTGCTCGTACTCAGAGCATGCATTTGTACTCCCAATGATGCCAAACATCTGACTGATACATATCTCTTAAGTAAGAAGTGTATTAGCAAAGTATACTAGCACCAGCTGGTACTACATGTCTAAGTCAGGTTGCTACTACAGATGAAAACAGGGAGAGTCTGTGTGGAGAGGGAAGCTTTGTTGTCAGGATGTTTTGGCTACTTAAATTCCTACTTTTCCTGCTGCATATGATGTACAAAGCAGATACTATGGAGTGCCCTGAAAGTGATCCCCTCCTTGTTCCTCATGAGTGGTACCAACCAGGTGGGCTTCTCATTGGTGGGATGGCTTCTCTGATCTCTTATCCTACAGAAGAAATTTTATTCAATGAACATCCTTTTCAAAACCTGTTTGGCATTCCAGAGTAAGACAAATATTGACTTAATCTCCTACGATGAAAACTATTTTCATTTTAGAATGGAATGAGGGTGGTGAGAGAGATTATGCATTATTCTTTATGTTGATCACATTTGCATATAAGCAGCAGTATGTAACTTTTCTATAAAATCTATGAACTGTATTTCCTTCAGTCCACCTCTATTCCAGTTAAGTGTGAGTCCGTTCATAAAGAAAGATATAATAACACAGGTGTTTTTCCAATAGGAACAGAAAGTAGTAAAAATTCTATCCATCTTCGCATAATATTGAGGCAATGCATAAGTATGTGATTATAGAGTATTGATGCAGGATTAGGACCCAGTTCATTAAGAACTGAAAAGGTTCAGAATGGTAAATTTGGGGGATAGATCATCCAAGCCTAGGGAACTTAAGCGTGAGGGGGGGGTGGAACTTTCCTCCATTCTTCCAGTTGCCTCACGAATGGAACTGTACTAAGGAAAATACTGCTGGCTCAAAGCAGTTCCCAAAAGTGTGAGAATAAAGAGAGAGTCCCGGAATTACAGAAGTCATTCCGTATCTGATTTGATCCTGGAATGTCCTGGTTTTCCTTTTTCCTCTCCTCCACGTCTTGGAGAACAAGTGGTGGAGAGATCAGACCTCCCCACTCCTGTCCTTTGGGGAGCAGGAGCACCTGCTTTATGCATGTGTGTAGGTGCAAAAAAGGAGTCCTGTTTATACTGAAAATAAAATACTTGTACCAAATGAAGGAAATTGTGAAGCTCACCTATGAAGCCCTTCATATCATTTTGAAGGAACATGCAACCAATCCACTTTAAATGATTTAACTGCCATGCTTCAGTGGCCAGCAATTTTTTAAGGAAATGTGTGGAGTGTTTCTTCCTTTATTATAAATTAAGCCTTACACTGCAAGCCTTTACATGTATACTCACAAGTAAGTCTCACTGTATTTGATGCAGCTTACTCCCAATGTAAAGACTGTGCAGCCTTACACTGCAACCCTAAGCATTTTTTTTAAACTGAAAAGTAAGTTCCACTGAGTTCAATAGGATTTACTCTCTGGTATGTTCCTGATCATTCTCACAGTTGTGGCTGCTGTTGCTGCTGTTCTGTTCCACCTTTTCCCCTGACAGGGACTCAAGGTAGCTTACAGCTATAATTTTATTTCATTCCATTTATCTGTTGAAGGTGTTGTACACGATCCATTCCCTCATCCATTTTTTTCTTTATGACAATCCCTTGAGGTAGGTTAGGCTGTAATTGGCTCAAGAAGACAGTTGTACTGTATATGTGTAAATGGTGTGTATGTGTGCAGGAGATCAAACAAAGAGGAGCTTCCTGATGTAGAATAGAATGTCCCTATTTTCTTCTGAGTAATGTCAGAGGTATGCAGTTACCGTACTTTAATACATGAACTATAGGCCTATCTAAACTACATGAAGCCGGCATTATTTACACCAAAGTAATGTACACTGATATAATTTGAGGAGCATTTGGGAACATTAATGGTCTTTACAATAAGTGTTCTTCCGATTCTCCTTTCCAACCATTAGCTATTAGGGTTCTAGCTGTGCTTGTCACATACATAAAAATCCCTCTTAATTTCTTTGGTATATCTGCACCCATTATCCCCACGAAAATGGAATGGCAGACAAAATTGTTAGATTATGTAAAGCTGGCCAAAATGACAGGGAGAGTAAGAAAGGATACAGACCAGAATTTTAACAGGGAATGGAATATCTTTAGAGAATACCTAAGTGAACACTGTAAGAATCTAAAATCATTAGCAGGTCTTGACTGATCCTTGCACAATGATAGGAAGTTTAGAGGAAAAACTTAGATGAGGTAAGAGACAATGCATGGAAGAAAGGATAAAATATAGGAGACATGAAGGGACAACTGGAAGTCAAAAGAACATTATGATAAAAGTACATAATTCTATGTGACATAAAAGCAATCCTGTTTATATTGTTAACTTTATTTTTTGAATTTTCTGTTTCTGTTAAACAAAAATTGTATCAAGTTTTGACTGGTTTTTTTGTTAACTGATCATAATGAATAAAGCATTCAAAATTCAAAAATTCAAAAATAAAATAACATAAGTGTTATTCCTTGCCCTGTATCACCCCAGTAGGCTTCTGCAATCCCAGCCCTAGAACGCCCTCTTATTTGAATTTACAGCAATGTAAATTGCACTGGCATAAGTTACACAATCTTACACCTGGCTAAGACAAGTTGAGGGGCTTGTACCAGTGAAACCCTGGGTCAGCGAAGAAAGCCCAAATCAACACTCTCTCATCAATGTAGATTTTTAGTTTGGTTTGTGCTGCAAATCTCCAAATATTTCGTTGCATTTCCACTTGGTTATTACTTGGCATAACTCAGTACTTTGCAAAGCAGAAATGTTGGCATTCTGCTGCATCCTATGTCACATTTGGGCTGAAGAGTAACGGGCTTATTAGCTCAGTAACATTTTTGATCAAATATCAAATATTTGATCAATATTACAATCAAATCAGAGAGTGAAATTATATTGTAGAAAATGCCCTCTATTTGCAGAATGATAACCAAATTCTACCAGCACATCCTTGCCTTGGCCTTTGCTGTGAATGAGATCAATGCAAATCCTAAAATCTTGCCCAATGTCACTCTTGGGTTCCACATTGCTGACAGCTACTACGATGCAAGGATGACTTTTCGGACCACTCTTGACCTGCTGTTCAAATCACATAGATTTGTTCCCAACTACAAATGTGGCTCCCAGAAGAACCTCATAGCAGTCATTGGAGGACTTGGCTCTGATACCTCCTTTCACATGGCAGATATTTTAGGTTTCTATAACATTCCACAGGTATGAACACTCTGGGTGTGGCTCTATGGAAATTACACTCTTGTTTTATCATGCTGGGATTGTTTTTTGTAGTTCAAAAGCATGAAAAGACATGGTTGGGAGAAGGGTGGAATCTTTCCAAAATTTCCATCATATTCTGATAACTAGGCACTCATTTAGCTATTCTGCAAGTTACTTCAAAAATAGTTATTGTTTAATAAGGCATATTCACATATATATTTTCTTTTAGCTGGCGTATGGCTCATTTTCCAAACAGAAGATTCATACCACCCAGATCCCTTCATTTTATCGCCTGGTCCCAAATGAATCTCAACAGTATATGGGGATAATCTGGTTGCTCCAGTATTTTGGATGGACTTGGGTTGGGCTTCTTCCTGTGGATAACAACAATGGGGAATTTTTCTTGCAGACCCTGGAGCCATTGTTTTACAAGTATGGAATCTGTTCAGCCTTTATACAGAGAGTACAACAAGTATTCCATCTCGATGATGATGAGAAAATTAGTAATATAGCCACAAATTTTCATATATTTTACACAGATAACAAAATTACTACATTTATTGTCTATGGAGATTCTTTGATTGCTGCATGGCTGATAATGATTGTAGTTACAGGAAATAAGAACAATGTTTCTTTGAGAAAGGTGTGGATTCTAACAACGCAGGTAGATGTCATATTAACAGGCCTTCAGGGGAACTGGGATATTTCAATGTTTCAGGGTGCTATCTCCTTTACAATTCACTCAAAAGAGATTGCAGGGTTCAAAGAATTTCTCCAGACCATTAAACCTTATGGGACTCAGAAAGATGGCTTCCTCAAGGACTTTTGGGAGCAAGCATTTGACTGTATATTTGCAAACTCCAGTGTACCAACAGAGGTTGGTGAAACATGTACTGGGGTGGAGAAGCTGGAGAATCTTCCTGCCCCAAACTTTGAGCTGCTCATGACTGGCCACAGCTATAGTATGTATAATGGTGTTTATGCTGTGGCTCATGCTTTGCATGATATGAACTTATCTCGATCCAAGCAGAGAACCAATGGGAAGCAGCTTCAAGATCTGCAACCTTGGCAGGTAACGTTCCCACAACAGAATATCTCCATTTTCCTGAACATATTGGTGCACCCAACTTTCTCCTTGAATAATAACTGATGAAATGTGGTTGCATATTTTATTCCTTGAAAATATTATTGGTTTATATTTAATTGGAACTGGCAAATACAAACTGTTTATGTTCATGAGTGAAAGAAAGCAGAAAGTGAGACACAGATGTGGCTACTACTTTCACTATTTTTAACACACATTTTAACTCAAAACCAAAGTGCATGGAATCTATCTACATCTATGTAGCAATTGTATGTCACAGAAGATGCTTAAAACAAGGAAGAGGAACCTGTAAACCCCCCCTCCCCATGTGATATGGTCTCTGGCTCCCATCAGATCTGACCATTGGCCATATTGGTTGGGGCTGATGAGAGTTGAAGTCCAACAACATTTGAAGGGACTATGTTAGTTACCCCAATATAATACAGTGGTACCTCGGGTTAAGTACTTAATTCGTTCCGGAGGTCCATTCTTAACCTGAAACTGTTCTTAACCTGAAACACCACTTTAGCTAATAGGGCCTCCTACTGCTGCCACGCCACCAGAGCACAATTTCTGTTCTCATCCTGAAGCAGTATTTCTGGGTTAACGGAGTCTGTAACCTGAAGCGTATGTAACCTGAAGCGTATGTAACCCGAGGTACCACTGTAGCTGTAATCAGTAAAGATGAAGTATCTAATTGGTTTATACTGCCCCTTCTTTCCCTCTCTTTGAAACATTTTATTTCCTAACTCATCCTATTAGCTCCATCACTTTCTTGAATACATTGCATTTAACAACTCAGCTGGTGAAACATTTTCCTTTAATGCTGAAAGGGAAATGGGAGGTGGAGTTGACATCATGAACATTGTCACATTCCCAAACAACTCCTTCCAGAGAGTAAAAGTTGGTTGGATTGACACAGATGTTCCTGGAGGAAGAGAACTAATAATTCATGAAGATATGATTGCCTGGCACAGTGGTTTCAATCAGGTATGGATTCTGGTATGGCTGGATGAAGGCATGTGCTTAAGGGGTTGCAGCCAAGGTGTCAGGGGGACCCTCCAGCATTTTAGACCAGAGTTCTAACTTTGAATAGTCAGCTAGGTTTTTTTTATTTGGCCCAGATTCTTAGCTTTCTCTACAACCTTTCCAACCTGGAGATACCATTCTAAGCACATTACTTTTAAAATATTTTGCTGCATGTAAAGTTAAAGGTACCCCAACTGTTAGCTCCAGTCGCAAATGACTCTGGGATTGCGGCACTCATCTCACTCTATTGGCCTAGGGAGACAGCGTTTGTCCGCAGACAGCTTCCGCCGTTTACCCTCCTGCTGGAGCAGTACCTATTTATCCACTTGCACTTTGATGTGCTTTCGAACTGCTAGGTGTGTAGGAGCTGAGACCAAACAATGGGAGCTCACCCCGTCGCGGGGATTCGAACCGCTGACCTTCTGATCGGCAAGCCCTAGGCTCTGTGGTTTAGACCACAGTGCCACCCGTCCATTTGCTGCACATAAATCTTGCTAAATATGCATGTGTGTGCCTGCATACATGTGGAATTTGAAATAACAAGACTCACTCTTTGTGAGTTTTCTGCTAACTAAACTATTGGTGTTGTCAGGGGTGTTCTCCTGCCTACCCTCCTCCTCCTTAATCTTTATACGGATATCCTCTATCTACCTTTCACCATTAATTCCCTAATTACAACTCTTTTCATGTCTGTGGATAGGTGCTCCCCATTTCTGTGTGTAATGAACACTGCCTCCCTGGTTATCAGAAGAAAATGAAAGAAAGGGAAAAATTTTGCTGCTACGATTGTGTTACGTGCCCAGAAGGGGAGATTTCAAACCAGACTGGTAAGTGATACAGTGCTCCAATTTTACCATCACATAGAATAGTTGTATTAGATGATCATTGGCAGGTGGAAAATGGCCACAATGTGAATATCTGGGAAGTCAATCCAGAATGAAAGCATGAGTCAATATTATGGACACTGACAAACTGGAACGTGTCCAGAGGAGGGCAACCAAAATGGTCAAAGGCCTGGAAACGATGCCTTATGAGGAACGGCTAAGGGAGCTGGGCATGTTTAGCCTGGAGAAGAGGAGGTTAAGGGGTGATATGATAGCCATGTTCAAATATATAAAAGGATGTCACATAGAGGAGGGAGAAAGGTTGTTTTCTGCTGCTCCAGAGAAGCGGACACGGAGCAATGGATCCAAACTACAAGAAAGAAGATTCCACCTAAACATTAGGAAGAACGTCCTGATAGTAAAAGCTGTTCGACAGTGGAATTTGCTGCCAAGGAGTGTGGTGGAGTCTCTTTCTTTGGAGGTCTTTAAGCAGAGGCTTGACAACCATATGTCAGGAGTGCTCTGATGGTGTTTCCTGCTTGGCAGGGGGTTGGACTCAATGGCCCGTGTGGTCTCTTCCAACTCTATGATTCTATGGGTTTAAGAGCCACAGCTTTTTGATCCAATTGTATTTGATTCAGGAGAGGTTGTGAAAGCCCTGGACCAGAGGTGGCTGCAAGCCTTGGAAGCAGTGGTGGACTAGGTGAGGGTCAATAAACAAATCTTGAATCCTAGAAAGACAGAGGCCTTGTGGGTTGTCTCCATGTCCTGGAGACAGGTAAACCACCTGTTCTGGATGGGGTTGCAGTCCTTCTGCAGTAGCAAGTCTGCAGAGTGAGGGACCTCTGTGACCCATTTC
>NC_138138.1:49916865-49984320 GCF_964188305.1 Podarcis bocagei | reverse complement strand
TTTTGCACAATGGATGAGCTCTCTCTTTTTACACTGGCCGTTGCCAGGATCCCTGCAAAATGGTTTGCACGAATTGCTCTAATTTCTCAGAGTGATGTTCTCATTATTATTTATTGTACTGCTTTTTTTATGGCTTTCATTTATTTATCTCTGAAGCTGACCTCATTTGTACTATATGTTAAAGCTGTATCATAGCACTTTAAATATTCACAGTTTCTCCCAAAGAATCCTTGCCGCTGCATTTTTTAAGGATGCTGAGAGATGTTAGGAGATACTTATTCACAGAGCTAGGATTTCCAGAGTGAGTTAACAACTAGTCCCTCTTCCCAGGGAACTCTTAGCTTCCAGTGCTTTTCATCTTTTCAACTAAATGCTACATCATTGTCATTACTCTTCCTTGTATTATTTTGGGGTGGGTGGGAATACAGACCCTACATCCTCCTTTTTCTTCTATAAATGTGTATAGTTACTGGTTTTATCCTGCAAATATAACATGTGTCTTGACTATTTACTGCCAAGTCCATTTGAATCAAGCAGGTAAATATACTGCCGGAGATCTTTTGATAATAATTTTTATTAATTTTCAATTATAATCCTATAACTGCCTAATTATAACAATACTAATTTATAATACAAATACCAATATCTTTTTTTAAAAAAAATGATATTTATTGAAGTTTCAGAAAAGATTACAAAAAGAAAAAAAAGAAAAAAAGAAAAAAAAGAAAATACAAAATACAGAAAAATAAAAACAGTTAAAAACAAATCAATCTTTCCATGTCTTGTCTTTCGTTTACTTGTTTCCCTGACCTCCTCACACCTCCCTTTTTTGTATTCCAGTTCAGTTAGTTAATTCAGCAAATCCTTTCCCTCTTTGTTTTTCTCTTAATCCTTTATCTTAAAATATTATACCTTTAGATTCTCACCTGTTAACAATCCATTTTTACATACTCCTTTGTAACATTGCTACTAAAACCACTTAACTTCATTCCGACATCATTCTAACATTCATTAATTTTACAGTATTTCTGTAAATAATCTTTAAATTTCTTCCAATCTTCTTCCACCGACTCCTCTCCCTGGTCTCGGATTCTGCCAGTCATTTCCGCCAATTCCATATAGTCCATCACCTTCATCTGCCATTCTTCCAGAGTGGGTAGTACAAATACCATTTAACCAAATTATATAATTTACATAATGTGCCCCCCCCCCGTGCTGGAATTGATGATTTGATTATTTTCTTTGTTTCTGCATTCCAAGATCTTTTTGATTCAATCACATTCCAGTCATAATAACAATTCCTTATACAATAAGGTTACCAGACGTCCCCATTTCCCAGTGACAGTCCCCAGATTTACAAATCTATTTAGTAGGAAGTTGAAAAGTTTTCCCGGATTCATTGAAAAAAATCTGGCAACCTTATTATACAACAGCTGCAATATTTGTAACTTCTATTCATGTTGACACATTGATTTTTTTATAAAATTACAAGTGAGAATCTCAGACTACATCCTTTTTCTTCCTGTGTGTGATATTTATTCTGTCTGTGGTGTTTCTTCCTGTCCTTGTAAAATGTAATGTCTATCTTTTCCTGGTTGTTGCTATAATCCATCATGCCTTGAGCGGAGCTGATATTCCATTGTTGTTCCAGAAATTTCTCCCTCATTCAGTCCCATGCTTAGTTGTTTTGCAACTTTAACAAAGGCTGCAAAAGTCACTGTATCCCAGTAAACAATCTGTTTCTGCAATTTTCCCTCTCAGTCTAGGAAGAAGAGTGATCTGTCATACTGCCAGTGCCTCAGTAATGAACCTTATCAGTTCCTTGGCAAACTTCCAGATTCCTTTCATCCCTCTGTTCAGCTGAGGATAAATGGACAGTTGTAGTTACAGTGGTACTTCGAATTACAAATGCCTCAGGTTACAAACGCTTCAGGTTACAAACTCCGCTAACCTGGAAGAGTTACCTCGAGTTGAGAACTTTGCCCCAGGATAAGAATGGAAATCATGTGCCAGCAGTGCAGTGGCAGCAAGAGGCCCCATTAGCAAAAGCACGCCTCTAGTTAAGAACAGTTTCAGGTTAAGAACGGACCTCCGGAACGAATTAAGTTTGTAACTAGAGGTACCACAGTAAATTGAATTCCAAGTCCTTTTAGTGTTGTTCAGTTCACTCCATAGATAATAGTAAAGGAACAAAGAAAAAGAAAGAGTGGAGGTAGTGATGGTGTGCAGGACATGATGGAGACCAGGAAGAATAAAGAAACAACATGGACAAAATAAATAAATACAAATATAAAACAAATATCACACACAGGAATTATAAAGGATACAGAACTCCTCTTGCAGAAATAAAAATTATTAAATGTGTTAATACAAATGGAAGTCAAAAATTCTATAGCCGCTGCTAAGTGACTAAGATCAAGACGGAATGTAATTAAATTAAATAAGAATTTGGAAGCAGGATGAAATAAAATCATCTTACCTTGAAATCTAGCACGCAGGAGACCAAATGTATAAATGGCTTTTTAATTGACATATACCATATTTTTCGCTCTATAACACGCACCAGACCATAACACGCACGTAGTTTTTAGAGGAGGAAAACAAGAAAAAATATATTCTAAACGAAATAGTAGATATATGATTTTTGTGATTCATGCTGTGGCCACAGACATGGGATCTGACAATGAGTTTGGAGTAGCCCAATGCAAAAATCCTGAGGATCCATGTGGATCCATGCTTTGTAACCACAGAGGAAGGAAGGAAGGGGAACCATGGATCCTCTGCTCACGACTGCAGCAGATCCCCCCTGCCACCCGTAGGCATTCGCTCCATAACACACACAGACATTTCCCCTTACTTTCTAGGAGGAAAAAAGTGAGTGTTATGGTGCAAAAAATACGGTATTTGAATTTGAATTGTAATTTGGTATTAAAAGAATGTGGTTTATATTGGATTTTAGTAATTGAAAATTAGTAACAGATAGGTAGCCGTGTTGGTCTGCCATAGTCAAAAAATAAAAATAAAATAATAATAATAATAATAAAATAAGGTGCTACAGGAAGGAATTTTTTTATTTTGAAAATTAGTAAAAAATATTTATAAAAAAGGAGTAAAATGTAGAGGGGATTTATAAGTGAGATGCTAGCTATAATGTAATTTCATTCTTTATCAATATTCCTGTGAGATCATGGGCAGCAATCCAATAATTAGTAATTAATTAATTAATTAATTAATATTAATTAATTAATAACCAGCTATTTAAGAGCAAGAGCTCAAGGAAGGATTATTTAAACTAAATAAAATGATACAATAGACACCAGAGCAAAGACTTCTTGGGTCACCATTTATATTTCTCTAATATCCATGGCAGGGGCTTATCAGAGATTAACATTCCTTTGGTCACTGCAAAGATTCTACATTAATTTATACAACTAACTATGAAGTTAGTTACAAAGTGTCATTGAACAGATTCCTTCCTCTTGTTTGTGAGTTATTGCTCCCTATGAGAATCTCGTAACCACCTGCCACTTTTTATTTCGTAAGGACCAAATGATTCTTGGCTTCAGATCTGGGAGAAACACACAAATGAGATCTTTGGTATTAAAAGTGCCACACAAATCTAAAGAACTAATTATCTTTGTCTGCAGGTATCCAAATCACTATAATTTGTTCACCTGTCCCAAAGCTCCCAAGCTTTCCTAGACAACAGGAGAAAATGATCAAGAAACAACTCTGGAAGTGGCTCTAAATAAACCTGTTTGCCATGGAGAGCAAAAGTAAGGGCAAGAGGCAGGCAGGGCTCTGTCAGTTTCCTTTAGGATATTTCCCATTTTCCCCCTCCCCTTCTCAACCAGACTTGGAATTAAAATGTTGACAATCTCTGCTAGTACTCAAAGCCCGCATCTGTATCCTTGCTGATACTGTACTGAAAGACTGATATAGATAGCAGTTTATTGGCAGAGCTAGGCACCATTAAATGTACAGTCTTCAAGTCAGGAAGCTCCTATGAACTGTTATAGGAGAGCATATGTCCAGTGAAAAGCTTTGCTACCCGGATGTTGTGGCTGTTGTTGTTCCTACTTCTGCTACCCCCCAAGATGTGCAAAGTAGATATCAAGTGCTCCGTGAACGATCCCATCCCTGTTCAGCATGAGTGGTGCCAACCAGAAGCCCTTGTCATTGGTGGGATTGTTTCTCAGTTCACTTACCCTTTGCAGGAAATTTTCTTCATGGAACACCCTTCTCAAAAACTGTTTGAGGTTCCAGAGTAAGGAATTTCCCCCTCCCTACTATGTTCCTAAATAGGTTTGTATGAGAGACAGGATGTTCAAAGGAAGTTCCCTTTATCTGCCTCCATCCCAGTCACCTGCTGAGTCTTGTGTATGTTGTTAACTCTACAGTAAATGTGGACTTTTTGCTCAAATAATGAAGGGTATTTTTCTTTGGAATGTCACATGGTGATGCAGAGGGCATTTTTTTTCCCTCCCCAAATTTGCATGTGGGGAGATTTATGCGACAACACTCTACCCAGCATTGCGAGCTTGTTCAGTCAGTCAATAAGGGATGTTGAATGGATGTAGCCTGGAAATAAAAACCTCCAGTTATTGGCAATAGTGAAATCAACAGGAGGGACTCAGTTACCTTGTTTGCTCACCTGTCACCTGGTGCAGGAATATAGTACCGTATTTTTCACTCTATAAGACACACTTTCCCCCTCCTAAAAAGTAAGGGGAAATGTGTGTGTCTCTTATGGAGCGAATGAAGGTTGCACTGCTCTCCTGGCTTCGTTTTGCTGGAGCTTTCCCTCTCTGCGCAGTGCCCCTTCAGTGAAGCGGGAGGAGAAATGGAGCCCCTTCCATTTCTCCTCCCGCTTTGCTGGAGAGCCGCTGAGCAGAGAGGGAGAGAATATTTTTTTTCTTGTTCTCCTCCTCTAAAACTAGGTGCGTCTTATGGTCGGGTGCGTCTTATAGAGCGGAAAATTCGGTGCATGTTTTACAATAGCAAAACTTTAAAAACAAACAAAAAATTATAATTCTGGCAGTACTTGAAATAGGATGATTTTAATTTCCCCTGAAAAGAGAGGTAGGATGAAACACAATTGCATTCTGATCAGTGCCTTACAAACGACGATGACCAAACGCTTTCATGACACATCACCTGAATATAATAAGGGTTTCAATGTAGAGTGCAATCTTAACTTTCAACCCATAATACTGGAGTGGGTTAGGGTAAGGCACAGGTGACATGTCCCTGGGCTGTGCTAGCGAGGAGGATTCCAGACATCTGCTCTGCTCAACATTGCGGAAATGCTGGGATTTCTCCCACCAGCTGTAGCCCAGAGGAAAACCCTCAAACAAGGGGCTTGTCCACACTTACCATTTGACCAACTCTTTCCAGGCACAGATCCATGCTTTAAACCTCTGTGTCTGAATGCTCCCTTTCTTTGATTCAGAACTTTCCCCATGAAAAACTGCTCTTTAAAGCAATCTGCAGAAAACCTGAATTGCCCTTTGCTGCTCTTTAAAGAAAGCTTTAAAGAGCAGGCTTTCAGGGGGAAAGCTCTGGGGTAAAGTTCTTGTGCCTAGAAAGAGCATGGCAAAAAGTGTCCCAATAGATTTTGTGATGGGGCAGGGATGGAATGTGGTACCCAGCAACCTTAGCCTAACCTTAGTATGTGACTGCTTTTGAAATTTCTGCTCTACATAGAGATGCCGGGAATTGAATCTGGGAACTCCTATAGATAAGGCAGATGCTCTTTTTAGAATTTGGGATGAAGGGGGAAATTCAGAAACAGTAGTAATGAACACAGGCTTTTCTTGTTTATGATCTAAATATTTGAGGCCATTGGCATTGTGATGTTCCAAAAAATTGCTTTCTTTACTATTGAATTCTCTCCTCTAATAGTAAGCTATCTCTCTATTTTCAGTATGGTGACAAAATTCTACCAACATGTCCTTGCCATGGCATTTGCTGTGAGGAAGATCAACGAGAACCCAAAGGTCCTGCCCAACATCACTTTGGGATTCCACATCTATGACAGCTACTTTGATGCAAGAGCAACCTATAAAACCACTCTCAGCCTTCTCTTCAAATCCCACAGGCTTGTCCTCAATTACAACTGCAACACCCAGAAAAAACTTATAGCCACCATTGGTGGACTTAGCTCTGATACCTCTTCTCTTATGGCAGAAATTTTAGGCTTCTACAAGATCCCACAGGTAAGAGTTATGTATTGGAGAGGAGGAATTGAGGCAAACAACACTCTTATTGTGTCATTCTGTGAGTAATGTTTTAGTACAAAAAGAGAGAGGAAGACGATAAAACAAAAATCCCAGAAATGTTACTTCAGAAAAAAATCCATGAGAAAAGCCTTAGACTGGACCTGTCACCAAGCCTTTAAATTGTTTCAACATTTTTTTATTTTTTTTTACATACACATGCACAAAAATACACATCTCCCAATGTTTCTCTACAATGTGCGTTTTCTTTCAGGTCACCTATGGTTCATTTGCCCCACAGGAATTTCAGACAGCTCAGGTCGCTTCCTTCTACAGTATTGTCCCTAATGACGCCCTTCAGTACACAGGGATTGTCCGATTACTTCTGTATTTTGAATGGACATGGGTTGGGCTCTTTACTGTTGATAATAATAGTGGAGAACATTTCCTGAAGACCCTGGAGCCACTGTTTTTCCAGAATGGAATCTGTTCAGCCTTCACAAAAGTAATCCCACAAATAACCTACTTGGATGACTTGGATAGAATTATTGATATTGCCTCAAATATTTATGACTATTTCAGGGATAACAAGGTCAGTGTATTTATCCTGTATGGAGAATCTTTGACAATTGCATGGCTGAGAACTATTATATTTCTACGAGATCCTGGTAATAAGGAAAATAAATCATTTAAAAAATTGTGGATTCTGACAACTCAGATTGATTTAATTTCACCGGGCATTCAAAGGGGCTGGGATTTTCAGTTTTTCCAAGGTACCATTTCCTTCACGATTCACTCCAAGGGTGTTTTAGGATTCAAGGACTTTCTTGAGATCATAAAACCTTCCTGGACCAAAGGAGATGGTTTTCTCAAAGACTTCTGGGAGCAAGCATTTGACTGCATGTTTCCAAATCCCCAAGAGCTGTTGGAAGCTGATGGAATGTGTAGTGGGGAGGAGAGGCTGGAGAGCCTTCCTGTGCCTCTTTTTGAAATGGACATGACTGGCCACAGCTACAGTATCTATAATGGTCTTTATGCTGTGGCTCACGCTTTGCATGCCATGTACTCATCTAAATCCCATAACAGAGCAGTGGCTAAGGGTAACAATATTGAACATTTAGATCTACAGCCTTGGCAGGTAATGTTGGCATTACAAAATCATTTTTATTTTTACTTTGTAAACTGACAGATTAGTATAATATCAAGTTTCATCTGGGTTTCTCTTCTATGTACAACAGATAAAGTTGAGCTGCACACCTTAATAATTGAAAAATCCCCCATTTTCTATGTCACTCTAGTTCAGTGTTCATACCAGGTCTATGGTACATAAAATATATAAATGACAGTAGTAAGGAAAGGTGAAATCTTCGGTCTCATGGTATTTCCCTCTATTTTTCAACTTCCATCATTTCTTTTTTCTATCAATTAGCTCCACCCATTTCTTCAAAGAATTTCATTTAACAACTCAGCTGGAGAAACTGTGTCCTTTAATGAAAAAAGGGAAAGAATAGGTGGATTTGACATCATGAATATAGCCATATTTCCAAACAAGTCCTTCAAGAAAGTAAAAATTGGATGGTTAGATCCCGAGGCTCCTGAAGGAAAGGAATTGACCATTAATAAAGATATAATCATGTGGCACAGAGGCTTTAACCAGGTATCGATATTAACAAAACTAAAATAAACTCACTGTTACTGTTAACCATCATTTTCAAAAACAAGGTGCAACAAATTTCTATTCAAATTTTGAAAATTCCACCTTTTCTGTAGAGGAGAAAATTTACCATGCATTGATTAAATGTGAAATTGGCTCTAAAAGATAGAGATAAGATTTTTTTCCATTTGTCACCACCTGACCCTTTTTGTTTCAATGGGGTATGTTGCTCAACTGTGTGGTCCTCAACTTATTTATTTCCAGGTCAACAATTGAAAGCTCTTCCTTATTTTTTCCAAACTTAACTCCTTTCATGTACTGAATAGGTTGTCCCACTCTCTATGTGCAATGAACACTGCCAACCTGGCAATCAGAAGAAAAGGAAGGAAGGGGAAAAATTTTGCTGCTATGATTGTGTTCCATGCCCAGGAGGGAAGTTCTCTGACAAGAAGGGTAGGTTAAGAAGTACTTCAGGTTCCCCATCATGCAGGGTTAATAGACATTATTTAGTCACATTGTCTTTTGCAAGTGGTAACTTGTGATACATGAGAGATATATGTTTGGCTAGCTAGTCATTAAGAATGCACATTCATTGTTTGTCTTAAAATCATTACTGTTTAATGAATCAATATAAATGGGAATTTAAATGGATGAACACAAAACAAATATAAAGCGTTCATTAACTGCTTCATTTTTACTTGCTTATAAAGAGAAGCTACAGGCAGAAAAATAACTAGTGTATTTAAAGCAAAAGAAAGCAGGTTTTCCATTGCAATATTAGGAACTGATACAATTTCAGTGGTTGGAACCCAAAATGAATGAAATTTCATAATATAAAAAAAATGGTTGCATAGAATGTTACAGAACATTTGCGTGGCCAGGGAGGTGCAGGAGGGCAGCTGCTCCCATAAATCAAGTAATAAAAATACTTAACTAACTGACCAGTTGCATCACAGATAATTCAGTTCTGCCCCCTAACATAAAGCGTGCCCTCCTAAAATAAATCCCAACTACCCCCGTGTTTCAGAGTATTATGAGAGAGGGAGAAAAAACAGTTGTACATATGCTTAAAATATATTGAAAAAAGAAGAATGTAAGTTTAGTTTGATTAAAGGCAAGCATTGTAAACACAGCAGCCAAATGTTGATAGTAAGCTTTGGCACAATGGAAGGAATATTTAAATTGGTTTCATAAAATCTTTGGCACAAACGGAAGTGAGCATGAACAACAAATTCCACGAGAGATGCTGAACAGTCTATGTTACCTATGATCTGACATTGAAAAGAAACTCATTTCTATGTTTCAGATATGGATGAATGTTTGCAATGCCCACAGGAGAAATTTCCAAGCATGGACCAAAATGAATGCAGACCCAAAACTACAAGCTTTCTATCTTACAAAGACCCTTTAGGAATCAGTTTAGCCTCAGTTGCTGTTTCCTTTTCACTGATCACAGCCATAATGTTAGGAATTTTTATTAAGCACAAAGACACACCAATTGTCAAAGCCAATAACCGGGCCCTCACCTATGCTCTCCTGGTCTCTCTCCTGCTCTGCTTCTTATCTTCTTTGCTATTCTTGGGAAAACCTGGGGAAGTGACCTGCCTTCTCCGACAACCGGCTTTTGGCATCATCTTCTCTGTCGCTGTTTCATGTGTGTTGGCAAAAACCATCCTTGTTTCCCTAGCATTCATGGCCACAAAGCCAGGGTCAAGAATGAAGAAATGGGTGGGTAAAAAAATGTCCAGCTCTATAATCCTTTCCTGCTCTCTCATTCAAGCAAGCATTTGTATTGCGTGGTTAGCAAGCTCTCCTTCCTTCCCTGATTTAGACATGCACTCTGTAACAGAAGAAATCATTGTGCAATGTAACGAAGGCTCAGTGACCATGTTTTACTGTGTCCTGGGCTACATGGGCCTCCTGGCCACTGTCAGCTTCCTTGTGGCATTCCTAGCTCGCAAATTACCAGACAGTTTTAATGAGGCCAAGTTCATTACCTTCAGCATGCTGGCATTTTGCAGTGTGTGGGTGTCCTTTTTCCCATCTTACCTGAGCTCAAAAGGCAAAGAAATGGTGGCTGTGGAGATCTTCTCCATCTTGGCCTCCAGTGCTGGGTTACTGGGTTGCATCTTTTTCCCTAAGTGCTACATCATTGTGCTGAGGCCTGAGCTGAACAACCGGGAACACTTAATTAGGAAAAAGAACCAGTCTGGTTTATAGTTACGGTGGTAGCATAAGCTTTTAGGACCATAGGGGGGAGGGTTATGGTTGGCAAAACTCTTTCAGAGTCCCTTTTTTATACACTTCCTAGTGTTTGTGGTGGCAAAAACTGTCTTTGATGATTGGGGTGCTTTTTTTATTTAAAAAAGTATTTATATACCACTAAATGTTCAAAAAGATCTCTTAAACAACGTATAACAGAAAAATTATCAACTATATAATTAAAACAAAGATACAACATGAAACCAGTAAAACAGTAGTATAAAAGCACATTAAAAGGGGGGAGGGGCACTCAAATAAATAAAAATAAAGACAGGATCCAACATGAAGCAACTGATCAATGCTCTTCCATATAGGACATTGAATAATACAAGGGCAGTAATTGTGAAACGCCTATATTTAAGTGACGGCCTGATCATATTTTGTAGGGTGTAGTAGAACACATAAAATTTCCCCATATAATCTAATGAAGCAATCGTATGAACAAGGAGCTGACATAAAGAAATCAAGTGTAAGTGAAGCCAGTGTAAAGTTATACCAGGTCCATAAAAAAATAATAAAATAAAAATAAAAAAATAAAATAAAATATATTTCTACCCCACCCATCTGGTTGGGTTCCCCCTGCCACTTTGGGCAGCTCTCCAGAGAACATTAAAAACAGGCTAAAACATCAAACGTTACAAACTTCCCTAAACACGGCTGCCTTCAGATGTCTTCTAAAAGCTGGATAGTTGTTTATTTCCTTGACATATGATGGGAGGGCATTCCACAGGGCGTGTGCCACTACCAAGAAGGCCCTCTGCATGGTTCTAAACTTTGTTCAGCATAAAACAGGACCTGCTTAAAATGTTTTGTTTTAATAAAAACACGTAACAAACTTGTGTATCAACACAGAAACATGACCCATTAAACAACGTTTTAAAAGTTGGTGTGTATGTGTTGCTAGGTTGCCAGGCCACAAGGCCAAGCTGAATGGGATTAGGATCCAGCCCATGTCCTTCCTCTCTGGCTCCACCTCTGGTTTTTGGGGGACATACCAACCTCTCTTCCCAATGCATGCTTCTCTACATAGCATTTTAAATGCAATGCATACAAACATTACATTTTATGCATATTAAACTTTTAGTTTTAACGCAGTAACCTCAGCACGTATGTAATTTTCGTGCATCAACGTGGTCACAGCATTCTGCATCAGCTGCAGCTTCTGGACCAAGCCCAATGGAAGTCCCACATACACCACATTCTAGGGTTGCCATATTTCATGAAATGGGGGGGGGTCACCCCCAAAGCTTTTTGGAAGACCACCTCAAACCTGTGAAGCTTACTGTTTGAAAATTTGCCCCCAAAAGGCAAAGACTATCCAAACTACCTCGGGCTGGGCTAGGCAGACTCAGGGAGGCTTGAATTGTTATCTGTGCTGGATTCAAAGCTAAGGTGGAGGCTTAGGACTTGGGTAGAAACCTAATGAGGTAGCAGGAGCCCATTCATTTAATGCTCATCCTATATATACGTGTAAATACAAAACTATATATCACATAAACACCACAGCCTCGGGTGACTTTCATGGTAAGGCAACCAAACCAAACAAAGCTACTGGTGCATGAAATCTCTTATCATATGAAATTAGGGTGCACATAACAATATAATCTAGAAATTCCTTATGTTATACTGAAGGCAAAGCAAAAATAGGCCTGAGGTATAGCTGCCAGCTATAGCCTGAAAAAAGGGTATTGAGGAAATAGAGAACCCATCTTTCATAAGCTAAAGGTTCCCTCTCATTTGGTCCTATATCTTAGTTCTCCTGTTATTTTTCATTGAGATCATTGTGAATCCATTTTTTCTATCTGTTTTCCAATGAAAGGAATGGAAAAACATGTTTACTGATGTCATTCAGAGACCAGACTTTGCACAAGTAATTACTCCTGCAATTACATCAAATAATTGATTCTCCATGACAACTTCAAGCAGTTTCCCCAAATCTGAATGTGGTTATATACCTTGAATTTGTGCTAATCATCTGATCAAATCAGTGCAGAGCTGTTCCCCTCAAGGCTTGTTAACTGACATGTTAAAGAAAATTCATATATTTGTGAAGCTTATTGGTGGAGTTGGCCATTTTGTAACGCTGCTTGTTTGACTTAAATTGATGCCAGTTATAAGGAAGCTGATGACTATCTGGAGAGATGGCTGCATTGGTGATTGTGTTGCTACTTTTGTTATCACACATGGTGTGCAAGGCAAATACCATTACATGTACTAGAAGTGATGCCCTCCCAGTGCCTCATGAGTGGTATCAACCCAAAGGTCTCATCATTGGTGGGATTACTTCTCAGATCCTTTTTCTTTCCTACAAAGTGTCCTTCCAGGTCCACCCTTCTGAGGAACAAGGCTTTGATGTTCCAATGTAAGAGACCCCTCCCTGCCTCCTGGTGTCATGTGAGCTTGGAAACCTATGGATTAAAATTCTGAAAGAGCATAAATGGTGTTCTTGTTTATGACTGGCTCCCGTCATAAGATCATGGGGAGATCATGTTCCTGATCACAACTAGAGCAGTTACAAGGACCATCTACTCTAGTACTCAGATGCCTGAGATGACAAACTGTGAATGTTTAAATAAAATGCAGGCTATGGTGGACTCTCCTTCATTAGAAGTTGTTAACCAGAGGTTGGGTGGCCATTAGTTAGGAATTATTTAGTTGAGATTCCTGCATTTCTGGGGGTGGAGTAGATGTCCTTTGGTGCCCCTTCCAAGTACAACACTGATGAAAAGCCAAATACGTATTATGAGATTTTTTTAGAAGAAGCAAATTAAGCAATGCTTAGATTTAAAACAGTGTTAGATGTGTCTGTCAGGACTTTGGCCAAAATGAGAATAAAGCAAAGTTGTCAAAACAAGCAGTTCTGTTAAAAAGAAGTGGGTATTATAGGATGTTCTCCAGTTGCTGAGCAGAGTGCTTTTGGTTTAATCTTCTAACTGGGAAATAAACTCAGCTTGGTAAGAGACAGTTATTAAGGACTATGCAGGCTATGCAACCTAGATTTTACCAGAGTGCAACATTCAAAGCAAAAAAAATAATTTAGGGAAAAACTGGATGGAACACATGTCAAACTGAAATAGATACTGATTTCTCCATCTCCTTCCCTTGTTTTCAGTCACTGTGATTGATTTTCTTCTTTAATATAATGATGGCCGAAACTCATTGCATTTGTGCCCCGGTCTAGTGCTGTGATAAAATATTTCACACTCACCGTAGAATTTAGTTGTGAAACAACTTATGATTTTCTTTGCAGAATGGTGACGAAGTTCTATCAGCATGTCCTGGCCTTGGTGTTTGCTATAAAAACAATAAATGAGAATCCCAGGGTCTTGCCTAATGCCACACTTGGATTCCACATCTATGACAGTTACTACATTGAGAGGATGGCGTATCGCACCATTCTGGACCTGCTCTTCAAATCACATACATTTCTCCCCAACTATGCATGTGGCACGCAGAAAAACCTAATAGCCGTTATTGGGGGCCTTGCCTCTGATATCTCCTTTCATATGGCCGACATCTTAAGTCTCTACAAGATCCCACAGGTAAGATCCTTGCACAAGGAATAGGGTTGTAAATATAGATTGGTACTTTGATTCCATAAAAAAGGAACACACAGAATGGTTTGGCTTAAAACATCTCTAAAGTAGCTGTGCATTCCCTTTTAGCTCACATATGGTTCATTTGCTCCAGAGCAAAGTGTCACAACACAGGCCCGTTCCTTTTATAGCATGGTTGCAAGTGAGACCCACCAATATACAGGGATCATCTGGTTACTGCAGCATTTCAGATGGAACTGGATTGGGCTCCTTGCTGTGGATGATGAAAGCGGAGACCATTTCTTGCAGACCCTGGAGCCATTGCTTTCTCAAAATGGAATATGCACAGCTTTTTCAGAAAGAATCCCAAACCAAGGCAATTTCCATGGCCTTGAAGTTCTTAATGACCAGGCCCAAAATATTTACAAGCCTTTCATGGATATGAAAGCTAGAGCATTTATTATATATGGGGAAACAATGACTGTAATGTGGCTGATCACTTTAATGTTTTTTGTTGTTCCTGAATATAAGGAAAACACTTCAGTTGCAAAGGTGTGGATCATGACAGCCCAGATTGATTTTTCAGTAACTGGCATCATAAGGGGTTGGGATTTTGAAATGTTTGAAGGCGCAATTTCCTTTGCAATTCACTCTGAAGAACCTTTAGGGTTCCAGACATATCTTCAGAATATAAGGTTTCATTGGTCACAAGGAGATGGTTTCCTCAAGGAGTTCTGGGAGCAAACATTCAACTGTTCATTTCCAAATCCTGAAGTAACAGCAAAAGTTGATAGAATATGTACTGGAGAGGAGAAGCTGGAGAGACTTCCAGGGGCTGTTTTTGAAATGCGCATGACTGGCCACAGCTATGGTATCTACAATGCTGTCTATTCTGTGGCTCATGCTTTGCATGCCTTGCACTCATCTACATTCAATAAGAGAGAAATGATGAGGGATAAGAGAATTCAACTTCAAGACCTCCAGCCTTGGCAGGTAATGTCTCCAAAATGAAATGGGTTTATTGCCAAGAAATGTCTCCATTATGGAATTGATTGATATATATATATATATATATATATATATATATATATATATATATATATGTGTGTGTGTGTGTGTGTGTGTGTGTGTGTGTGTGTGTGTATATATATGTATGTATATGTATATATATATACCACTTTGGCATTGTTGTTTTCATAGTCAAGCAAAATAACTAACTCTATCTATCTATCATCTATCTATCTATCTATCTATCTATCTATCATCTATCTATCATCTATCTATCTATCATCTAATTTCCGGGCCTGAAGGCAAGACAATTTTTGTCTCCCCAGTTGTGTTGCTACTACAAAGACAATGAAGGTGGTATATTTATTACTATTACTAATTATTGTTATGAATTTCATTTCCATATTACTTTATATTTAAGAAAGGAATCTACAAAACGTTCAAACATCAAAAAGCAATCCAGAACAAAATGTTCCTGGGAAAAATATAAAGTATACATTCAAAGCAACACATTAACAAGAAACTAGAATATTACCCTAAAGATTTCAGAAGAAAACAGTACAAAGGAGGTCAAGTACAGAGTGCACATTGAAAGCAGCAAAGTTAATGAGAATAAAATATTAGCATAACATAGGAGATGTATGCTGCTGTTGCTGCCACTCTTTGCAATGGTGGTTTATGTTCTGCAGAAGTTGTGGTTTCTGTTTTGCACTTAGATATTTGATGGCGCAGAGAAAGAAAGAGGAGGAAGAGAATCTATACATTTTCTATACTCTATACCTGCAAATTTATTGCATCTTCATCAAAAATATTTAGACAGTCTCTACTATAATAAATATGTACTTTTTTCATTTTCTCTGTTAACTAGCTCCACCCATTTCTTCAAGACATTTCATTTAACAACTCAGCTGGAGAACTGGTAACTTTTAATGACAAGAGGGAAATGGGAGCTGGATTTGACATCATGAACATGGTCATGTTCCCCAACACCTCTTTTGTTCAAGTGAAGGTTGGAAGGGTGGATTCCAAAGAAGGACAGAAATTCCTCATCAGTGATGATAGGATTGTATGGCATAGGCGGTTTAACCAGGTGTGAATTCCAGGGCATTCTCTTGGGCTATATCATTATCAGGGCAGAAGATCTGAGGGTCAGAAACCTACCTTACAGAGCAAATTGCCATGGGCAATTAGGCACTATTTATGCCAGATTTTTTTAAAAAATCACAATGTCCATTTGAGGTGCTGAATATCTCTGCTTTTCCCATCAATTGAAAGCAGTTGTATGTTTACTGTAGAGTGCTAAATATTGTCTAGGCCTTAATCAATTTTGGCCAGTTATCATTACTTCATGGTTCAAACCTGGACTATACATTGCCAGTTGGCCATCACGTTTCTATGACGCACTGAGTAGAAATAGTCATCCTTTTTATCTGGTCTTCCACTTCTCATCAGTCAAGCAATTGACTGCACACATACTGTTTTAATTTAAGTGGGGAACCCCCCCCCCCAAACCCTATGATTGAAGAAATGCTAGAATTTTGTTTAATTGGGATATGGATGAAAGTACAAGCTGCAGAACTGTGCCAGGCAGGGAATCCTTGGGCTGGCTTAGTGAAGAGCCAACCACTTAGCATGACAAAAGGTGTTGACAGGTCATTAGAAATGAATCCTTTGGCCTGGGGAGTCAGATGTTACCAAGGTGATGCGGTGTTTGTTTGAGGAGACAGTTTTCAAGGAAGGGTAGCTTGGCAGATGAAGCAAGGAGAAGAGCTGAGATCCATGTCTGGGGAAAGCTGGTTACAGTTCTTGCTGCAGAGATGCCTTGTACTTCAAAGCTGCACTGCTGTGGCGTACAAGTCCCTCGGAAAATGACCATGCTGTAAGATTTGGACTCCCTGCATACAGACTGAAGGTGTGAATAGGTGAATAAACCATATTTCTTAAAGCCATGGCAGTTTCTGCCATATCTTCAGTTCTCCAAAGGAACACAGACCCTGGGTGAGTGCTTAGGACCCCATGGGCTCTTTCCACTGATCAGCAGAGACAGGAGAAGGCACCCGACTTTTGTAACAATACTGTTTGGTATGCTCAGTGAAAGACTGGCAGATGGTTGCCTGCACTGTGCTCTTTGTTCTTCAATGTCAAATCATTGTATTTCAATTTACAGTTAGCTGGTTTTTAAATAATCATTTCTGCTTCCCTTCATTCATATAATATGGATAGGTGCTTCCCCTTTCTGTGTGTACTCATTCTTGTCATGCTGGCAATCAGAAAAAAGCGAAGGAAGGGGAAAAATTCTGTTGCTTCGATTGTGGTCCATGCCCGGAAGGGAAGATTTCAGATCAAGAGGGTAAGTGACATGATGCACAATGTATTCCAGCTTTGAGTGTTAAAGTGAAAACTTCAATTGGTCCAAAATGCAGAAGCCAGATTAGGCGCTGGGGTTTCATTTTGACCTTGTATGTCAGGGACTGGGTGGGCAAGGAAGAGCAGTGAGCACCACCTGCCCAAGAGCCGCCCATGGAAGGCATAGAAGAAGAGGAAGAAGACTTAGACCCTGGATCCTGGTGGTGGGGCACTGGGGAGCAGTCTAGGGAAGGGACAAGCTGGGAGATCCTAGAAATGGGAGGTTTAAGCAATCAAGGGGGGTAAAAAGAAGGAGCCCCTTCCAGGACAGAGCTAACAAAAATGGAGGTTGATTCGAGTGTAAAGTGATGCACAATGGAAAAAATATTACATTTCATTTATATGCCCATGTGGTATTCTTAATGTTTTATACCTCCCTGGGATCTTTGGGTAAAAGGCGCACACGCGCACACACACACACACGCACACGCACATACAGTATGATTTTTATGCTTTGAGTAATATGAGCTAGTTCCAAACTAAAAGACAGTTGTGACTATTGGCTCCAATTGATACATGCCTTTTCAGTAAAACGGTAACTCCTCTTTTTCCCCCAGATATGGATGACTGTTTCAAATGCCCAGAAAAACAATATCCTGGAAAGGAAAAAGATAAATGCATTCCCAAGTCAATAAGTTTTCTGTCCTATGAAGAGCCTTTAGGGATCAGTTTAACTTTGGTTACTCTTTCTTTCTCCTTAATTACAGCTATGGTGATTAGAATTTTTATTAAGTACAAAGATACCCCCATAGTCAAAGCCAACAACCGGAACCTCACCTACATTCTCCTTCTTTCCCTCCTGCTCTGCTTCCTCTGCTCTTTTCCTTTCATTGGGCAGCCTCAGAAGATGTCCTGCCTTTTCCGACAATCCTCTTTTGGAATCATCTTTTCAGTGGCTGTCTCTTGCGTCTTGGCCAAAACCATCACTGTGGTTATGGCTTTCATGGCTACCAAGCCTGGCTCCAACATGAGGAAGTTGGTGGGAAAAAGGGTGACCAACTCCACTGTGGTTTCCTCCTTCCTCATTCAAGCTGCCATTTGTGCCACGTGGCTCGCAAGGTCTCCTCCATTTCCAGATTTGGACATGGATTCGTTGCCAGAAGAAATTGTAGCAGAATGCAATGAAGGCTCTGTCCTCATGTTTTATCTTGTCTTGGGCTACCTTGGACTTCTGGCTACCATCAGCTTCATTGTGGCTTTCCTGGCAAGGAAGCTGCCAGACACATTCAATGAAGCCAAGTTCATCACCTTCAGCATGTTGATGTTCTGCAGTGTTTGGTTGTCCTTTGTTCCAACATACTTGAGCACCAAAGGGAAATACATGGTGGCTGTGGAGATATTTTCCATCTTGGCCTCCACTGCTGGCTTACT
Source organism: Podarcis bocagei (assembly GCF_964188305.1). Taxonomy (NCBI): domain Eukaryota; kingdom Metazoa; phylum Chordata; class Lepidosauria; order Squamata; family Lacertidae; genus Podarcis; species Podarcis bocagei. Next base: position 49,965,865 of record NC_138138.1, on the reverse strand, counting down.
TGGCTGCATCTTTTCCCCCAAATGTTACATTATTCTGCTGAGGCCTGAGCTGAACAGTAGGGAGCAGCTAATAAAGAGAAGAACCAGATAACTCTAACTAGATTATTATATCACTTGGATTAGAAACAGAGGGCACAGTCCAGAAACTGGGTTGGAATACTATCTATGCCAATCCAATCTATTCTGCTCACCTCAAAAAAGGAGGGGATATGAGGCGGTATTGTGCATCAACGTAGAACAGATAATAAAACCAGTCATTTTATGCAGTGGTACCTTGGTTTACAAACATAATCCATTGTGGAGGTCCGGTTGTAAACCGAAATAGTTTGTAACCCAAGGCGCGCTTTCACCAATGGGGCCTCCCCCCAAAAAATTACTTGTAATAATAATAAAAAGGGTTGTATTCCTAAAAAAGGGACACACACTTCTGGGTTTTACATGGTTATAATCCAAAACAGTTGTAATCCAAAGCAGTTGCAAACCAAGGTCCCACTGTAACTTCTCCCCCCCCCTCCAAGTACTTTTATGTATTTAACTTTTATAATTTAGAACAATGCTCCATTGTAGCTACATCATCAGATGATGAGATCATATAATGGAATTCCTGTATTTGAAATTCCTGTTTTGCTTTTCTAATGTTCTGTCATTTACTGGTAGACAACAGAATTCAGGGTGAAATTAAGTTACCCACCAAAGGGACAGGTAGCTGTTGAGATGGTGATCATCGCACATCATGAATTATAGTAAGCTTCATTAATATGTGGACCTGACATTCTGGATCCTACCCCCCAAACTGATGCCAAAGTTCAGTGCTAGTTTAGTGCTATTTTGTGCCGTGAGCCTTGTGTTTCGTGCAGCCCCCCAAACCGAGAAACTGACACAGGAAATTGGGGTCAAAAGTTAATGCCATAAAATCTTCTTTGTGCTTAATTCTCCAATGATCATGTGTGGTTTGAGCAGTTTTCTTGAGTTAATTTTCTGCAGTGGTCTAATGCAGTAAATGCTGCTGCTGCTGTTGTTGATGATGAGATATCTGCAGTAGGGTCAGCAGAGTGGGACAGCAGTGCTTGCCTGATCTCCTGTCACTGCACCTTATTGGGAAAGACAAGGCAGTGATAAGGTCAGTGCAGTGCACACTAGTGTTAGCACCAGATGGGTTCTGTCAGTGTGTTTGTACTATGCCAATATCATTGCTTTCCTCACCCCTCTCACTGCTCCAACCTGTAGACCATTATGGATTATCTGCTCCATACACAAATGGCACATTGTTGCTTGTCCATTGTGATCCCCTGTGGTTGCTGGATATTATTAGGTACTGTCTGGGGATAGGGGGCTTATAGGTAGACAAAATAGTGGAAAGGGAAATATATACGTGTGTGTAAGAGAGAAAGAGAGACGATTGATAGGCATAGGAAAGAGGGCCTTTTCTGTGGTGACACCACACCTCTGGAACTCTCTACCTGGGGAGGGGATTGATCATGGGGGTTAGAAGGGCAATGCAAGTTTGGTGGGGAGCAAGGGTGTCTGTAATAGAAAAATCATTAAGTCATGAGAACTTTGGTTGAGCATCATGTACTAATTTCTTTTGGACAAATTCTTGGTCTTAATCTTAGTCTTTTTTATTCTTAAAGATGTTTGGCAGGATTTCCAAATAAAGCATTTGTTTCCATTCTCTTAATATCTTCACTCAGTCTGGTGCAGTTAACTCAATTTAGAGAGCTGCCATGGGCAAAGGGAGGTTTTTATCAGGCTACAGATTCACTTCCTCTCACTGTGTCTCTTGCACAGTAATAAACAGCTGTGTCCTCAAGTTTCAGGCTGTTCATTTGCAGATATACCATGTTTTCAGAGTCGTCCTTGGAGATGGTGAAGCGCCCTCTCACTGCGTCAGCATAATATTGTGAACTTCCACCACAATCCCTTGCAATCCATTCTAGTCCCTTCCCTGGAGCCTGTCGTACCCAATCCATGCAGTAGCTGCTGAGGGTGAACCCAGAGGTTCGACAGGAGAGGCGGAGAGACTCTCCGGGCCTTTTGACATCTCCTCCAGACTCAACAAGCTGGATGTCTGCTTGGACACCTGAAAAGAAGGAATGTTTGTAAGAGTTCTGCTTAATATAACTCTGTGAATGGTACTCTCCCCTGTATTTGAAAAAATACCTTTGAAGGCTGCTAAAGTGAACACAAATGGAAACCAAAGCATCATTTCTTTCCTTGTTTGTGGGTGGGGGAGGTTAAGTGGAAATGTGTTCGGCAAACAGGGTGTGTGTCCTGATGTGGCTGGTGCAGGGAGATGAGACCACTGATATAAAGTGGAAACAGCCTTCAAATTTACATACAGCTCAGCATAAAGGGGCAAAACAGCCCTTGAGTAACCATTATCTCTTCATGCAAACACACTCCACTTAAGATTTGGAAGGTGGCAAACAGCTGGTCACCATATCTATGGATAAGAACCGGGATGAGAATTATGGACCCAAAGCAAGGGTCAGCAATAAAATCTAAATTTAAATAAATTATAGCTGCTCAGCCATGGAACAAATGATTATGGAATCTGCTCCCTTTAACTTATGGATAGCCAGTAGAAGCAATTTAAGTTTTCACATGCTTCCTTGAGAAGGGCTATCCCTACAAGTAGGCAGAGTTAGGCAGCTGTAGTGGGAAAGGGCTCAGCAGCAGAGTTTGGGAGACTGGAGGTTCCCTGCACCCCTTGAGCTCACCCCATCCCCTCACAGGTGGTAGGAGATGCTGTGCTGTCCTTTGGCCCATGTTTATTCAGTTGCCAATCTGGTTGATTTCTGAGCATGGAATGGAGGGGGGCCATTTGAATTTTAAACAATAAACAATGAGTAAACAATAAATCTGACCCCGAAAGCTTGCCTAATGCAAACTTCTCAACATAGCATTTTAAATGCAATGCATACAAACATTGCATTTTATGCTTATTAAACTTTTTCTTTAACACAGTTACCTTAGCACATATGGAATATGTGTGCATCAACGTGCTTCTCTAAACCACCTTGTCACAGTATTCTGCATCAGCTGCAGCTTCTGGACCAATCCCAAGGGAAGTCCCACATACACCACATTCTAGCGTTGCCATATTTCATGAAATGGGGGGAATCACCCCCTAAGCTTTTTGGAAGACCACCTCAAACCCATGGAGCTTTTGTTTGGAAATTTGACCCTAAAAGTGAAAGAGTGTCCAAACTACCTCGGACTGGGCTGGGAAGAATCAGGAAGGCTTGAATTGTTATCTGTGCTGGATTCAAAGCTATGGTGGAGGCTTAGGACTAAAACCTAATGAGAAACCTAATGAGGTAGCAAGAGCCCTTCCATTTAATGCTCATCCTGTATATACTTGTAAATACAAAATGATATATCACATCAATCCCCCAGCCTCTGCTGACTTTCATTGTAAGGTAGCCAAACCAAACATAGGTGCTGGCACATGAAATCTCTTATGTGAAATTTGAGTGCACATAACAATATGATCAATAAATTCCTTATGTTATACTGAAGGGAAAGCAAAAATAGGCCTGAGGTATAGCTGCCAGCTGCAGCCTGAAAAAAGGGGTACTGGGGAAATAGAGAACTCATGTTTCATAAGCTAAAGGTTCCCTCTCGTTTGTTCCTATGTCTTAGCTCTCCTGTTATTTTTCATTGAGATCATTGTGAACCCATCTTCTATCTGTTTTCCCATGAGGGAGTAAAAGAGTGGAAAAACATGTTTACTGGTGCCATAGAGAGAACAGACTTTGCACAAGTAATTACTCCTGCAATTACCTCAAATAATTGATTCTCCATGACACCTTCAAACAGTTTCCCCCACCCAATCTGAATGTGGTTATATACCTTGAATTTGTGCTAATCATCCGATCAAATCAGTGCAGAGCTGTTCCCCTCAAGGCTTGTTAACTGACATGTTAAAGAAAATTCATATATTTATGAAGCTTATTGGTGGAGTTGGCCATTTTGTAATGCCACTTGTTTGACTTAAATTGATGCCAGTTATAAGGAAGCTGATGACTATCTGGAGAGATGGCTGCATTGGTGGTGGTGTTGCTACTTTTGTTATCACACATGGTGTGCAAGGCAAATACCATTACATGTCCTAGAAGTGATGCCCTCCCAGTGCCTCATGAGTGGTATCAACCCGAAGGTCTCATCATTGGTGGGATTACGTCTCAGATCCTTTTTCTTTCCTACAAAGTGTCCTTCCAGGTTCACCCTTCTGAGGAACAAGGCTTTGATGTTCCAATGTAAGAGACCCCTCCCTGCCTCCTGGTGTCTTGTGAGCTTGGAAACCTATGAATTTTAGTACAGGAATTAAAATTCTGAAAGAGCATGAATGGTGTTCTTGTTTATGGCTGGCTCCCATCATAAGAACTTGTGGAGATCATGTTCCTGATCACAACTAGAGCAGTTACACAACTAAAGCAGATACTCCAGTATCCAGTATCCTGTATCCATAACAGCCAAACAGATGCCTGAGATGATAAACTGTGAATGTTTAAATAAAATGAAGGCTATGGTGGACTCTCCTTCATTAGAGGTTTTCAACCCAATGTTGGGTGGCCATCTGTTAGGGCGTCTTTAGTTGAGATTCCTGCATTGCAGGGGGTTGGAGTAGATGTCCCTTGGTGCCCCTTCCAAGTACAATTCTGTGAGTTTGTGAAATACAATGAGATGGGAGAAATTAGTAGGAAGCTAAAAATGTTCAAAAGGTGGTCACTGTGAACACTGATGAAAAGGCAAACATGTATAATGAGATTTTTTAGAAAAAGCAAATTAAGGAATGCTTAGGTTTGAAACAGTGTTAGATGTGGATAAAATGAGAATAAAGAAAAGTTTTCAAAACAAGCAATGCTGTTAAAAAGAAGTGGGTATTATAGTATGTTCTCCAGTTGCTTAGCAGAGTGCTTTTGGTTTAATCTTCTAACTGGGAAATCAACTCAGCATGGTAAGAGACAGTTGTTAAGAACTATGCAGGCTGTTAGCTTATACTAACATAAATTTTACCAGAGTGGAACATACAAAGTAAAAATATAAATTTAGAGAGAAACTCGATGGAACACATGTCAAATTGAAATGGATTTGCAATTTACTGCTTTCTCCATCTCCTTCCCTTGTTTGCAGCCACTGTGATAGTTTTTCTTCCTTAATATAATGATGGTCAAAGCTCATTGCATTTATGGTAGTTCTATGATAAAATATTTCACACTCACCGTAGAATTTAGTTGTGAAACAACTTATGATTTTCTTTGCAGAATGGTGACAAAGTTCTATCAGCATGTCCTGGCCTTGGTGTTTGCTATAAAAACGATAAATGAGAATCCCAGGGTCTTGCCCAATGCCACACTTGGATTCCACATCTATGACAGTTACTACATTGAGAGGATGACCTATCGTACCATTCTGGACCTGCTCTTCAAATCACATACATTTCTCCCCAACTATGCATGTGGCACGCAGAAAAACCTAATAGCCATTATTGGGGGCCTTGCCTCTGATATCTCCTTTCATATGGCTGACATCTTAAGTCTCTACAAGATCCCACAGGTAAGATCCTTGCACAATGAACTGGGTCCTTCACAAAATCAAGCATGCAACTCCATATTTTATTGATATTCGTGGAGAGATTGTGCAGCTGACACAGATGGAGAAATATGACTGTTTAGAAAATAAAATTATAATGTTTGAAAAACCAAATAAAACTGGCTTCATACAGTTGGGGGACACAGTATGTGGAAGATGGCATTCTTCCACTCATACCCCCCCCATAGGCCTTTTCTGAGTGCCCCCCTGCACTGCATTTTTCAATATAGATACTATAAATGAGCAGGAAATTCCCTGGGAGTGTCTGGCAGATTAATTTTCCATCTGTGTTTCCCAGGCATCATACTCCCAAATTTGAAGCAGAGGATTGAACAAACACATTTCAACCAGAGCTGGAAATATAGATTGGTATTTTACTTCCCCAAATCTTGATTCCATAAAAAAGGAGCTCACAGAATGGTTTGGCTTAAAACATCTCTAAAGTAGCTGTGCATTCCCTTTTAGCTCACATATGGTTCATTTGCTCCAGAGCAAAGTGTCACAACACAGGCCCGCTCCTTTTATAGCATGGTTGCAAATGAGACCCACCAATATACAGGGATCATCTGGTTACTGCAGCATTTCAGATGGACCTGGATTGGGCTTCTTGCTGTGGATGATGAAAGCGGAGACCATTTCTTGCAGATCCTGGAGCCATTGCTTTCTCAAAATAGAATATGCATAGCTTTTTCAGAAAGAATCCCAAACCAAGGCAATTTCCACGGGTTTGAAGATCTTAATGATCAGGCCCAAAATATTTACAAGCCTTTCATGGATATGAAAGCGAGAACATTTATTATATATGGTGAAACAATGACTGTAATGTGGCTGATCACTTTAATTGTTGTAGTTGCTCCTGAATATAAGGAAAACACTTCAGTTGGAAAGGTGTGGATCATGACAGCCCAGATTGATTTTTCCGTAACTGGTCTCATAAGGGGTTGGGATTTTGAAATATTTGAAGGCGCAATTTCCTTTGCAATTCACTCTGAAGAACCTTTAGGGTTCCAGACATATCTTCAGAATGTAAGGCTTCATTGGTCACAAGGAAATGGTTTCCTCAAGGACTTCTGGGAGCAAGCATTCAACTGTTCATTTCCAAATCCTGAAGCAGCAGCAAAAGTTGATAGAACATGTACTGGAGAGGAGAAGTTGGAGGGTCTTCCAGGGGCTGTTTTTGAAATGCGCATGACTGGCCACAGCTATGGTATCTACAATGCTGTCTATTCTGTGGCTTATGCTTTGCATGCCTTGCACTCATCTAGATTCAATAAGAGAGAAAAGATGAGGGGTAAGAGAATTAAACTTCAAGATCTCCAACCTTGGCAGGTAATGTCTCCATTATGGAATTTGCTTTATTTTTTATATTTTTATACTTTTCATATACAGTGGTACCCCGCAAGACGAATGCCTCGCAAGACAGAAAACCCGCAAGACGAAAGGGTTTTCTGTTTTGGAGGCGCTTCGCAAGACGAATTTCCCTATGGGCTTGCATCGCAAGACGAAAGCCCATAGGGAAATGCTGGCGGTCGGGAGCAAAGACTTTCGCCCACAGCCGGCCTTCAGAAGAGGACCTCTTCTGAAGGCCGGCGGGGGGCAAAAGTCTTTGCTCCCCCCCGCCTGCCTTCCCCCCCCCCCGCCTGCCCCGGGCGATCTTAAAATGCTGGCGGGCGGGAGCGAAGCGTTCGCTGCCGACCCCCAGCATTTTAAAATCTCCAAGGGACAGCAGAGAAGTCTCTGTCCCGAGGAGATTTTAAAATGCTGGGGGTCGGAAGCGAAGCGTTAGCTGCCGACCCCCAGCATTTTAAAATCTCCCCCTGTCCCGGGGAGATTTTAAAATGCTGGGGGTCGGGAGCGAAGCGCTGCCGACCCCCAGCATTTTAAAATCTCCCCGTGTCCCGGGAAGGTTTTAAAATGCTGGGGGTCGGGAGCGAAGCGTTAGCTGCCGACCCCCAGCATTTTAAAATCTCCCCCTGTTCCGGGGAGATTTTAAAATGCTGGGGGTCGGGAGCGAAGCGCTGCCGACCCCCAGCATTTTAAAATCTCCCCGTGTCCCGGAAAGGTTTTAAAATGCTGGGGGTCGGGAGCGAAGCGTTAGCTGCCGAACCCCAGCATTTTAAAATCTCCCCGTGTCCCGACATCCAGCATTTTAAAACGCTGCCGACATCCAGCATTTTAAAACGCTGTTCCGAAGGGGGGGTGGGGACACCTGCCCCAGCCGCCCCACTTCGGAAAGCTGTTCCGAAGTGGGGAGAGGGGGTGGGGACACCTGCCCCAGCCGCCCCACTTCGGAAAGCTGTTCCGAAGTGGGGCGGGGAGGCGGGGACACCTGCCCCAGCCGCCCCACTTCGGAAAGCTGTTCCGAAGTGGGGAGGGGGGGCGGGGACACCTGCCCCAGCCGCCCCACTTCGGAAAGCTGTTCCGAAGTGGGGAGGGGGGGCGGGGACACCTGCCCCCGCCGCCCCACTTCGGAAAGCTGTTCCGAAGTGGGGAGGGGGGGCGGGGACACCTGCCCCCGCCGCCCCACTTCGGAAAGCTGTTCCGAAGTGGGGAGGTGGGGCGGGGACACCAGCCCCCGCCGCCCCACTTCGGAAAGCTGTTCCGAAGTGGGGAGGCGGGGCGGGGACACCAGCCCCCGCCGCCCCACTTCGGAAAGCTGTTCCGAAGTGGGGAGGGGGGGCGGGGACACCAGCCCCAGCCGCCCCACTTCGGAAAGCTGTTCCGAAGTGGGGAGGGGGGGTGGGGACACCTGCCCCAGCCGCCCCACTTCGGAAAGCTGTTCCGAAGTGGGGAGGGGGGGCGGGGACACCTGCCCCCGCCGCCCCACTTCGGAAAGCTGTTCCGAAGTGGGGAGGGGGGGCGGGGACACCAGCCCCCGCCGCCCCACTTCGGAAAGCTGTTCCGAAGTGGGGAGGGGGGGCGGGGACACCTGCCCCCGCCGCCCCACTTCGGAAAGCTGTTCCGAAGTGGGGCGGGGGGGCGGGGACACCTGCCCCCGCCGCCCCACTTCGGAAAGCTGTTCCGAAGTGGGGAGGGGGGGTGGGGACACCTGCCCCAGCCGCCCCACTTCGGAAAGCTGTTCCGAAGTGGGGCGGGGGGCGGGAACACCTTCTGAAGGCGGGCAGGGGGCGAAAGTCTTTGTCCCCCCTGCCTGCCTTCCCAGGGGCTTTTAAATCGCCCCGGACAGCGGAGAAGTCCTCCGCTGTCCGGGGCGATTTTAAAATGCCGCCCGCCAGCATTTTAAGATCGCCCCGGACAGCGGAGAAGTCCTCCGCTGTCCCAGGGTTTTTTAAAATGCTGGGGGTGGGAAGAAAAGCCCTTGTCCCCCCCCCCCAGCCTTCAGAAGAGGTCCGGGGGCAGACTGTCCCCGGACCTGGTCCGAAGGCGGTTTCCCTAGGAACGCATTAATTGATTTTCAATGCATTCCTATGGGAAACCGTGCATCACAAGACGAAAAAACCGCAAGACGAAGAGACTTGCGGAACAAATTAATTTCGTCTTGCGAGGCACCACTGTATCTATCTATCATCTATCTATCTATCTATCATCTATCATCTATCATCTATCTATCTATCTATCTATCTATCTATCTATCTATCTATCTATCATCTATCTATCTATCTATCTATCTATCTATCTATCTCTATCTATCATCTATCTATCTATATCATCTATCTATCTATCATCTATCTATCTATCTATCATCTATCATCTATCATCTATCATCTATCTATCATCTATCTATCATCTATCATCTATCATCTATCATCTATCATCTATCATCTATCTATCTCTATCTGTCTGTCTATCTATCTATCTATCTATCTATCTATCATCTATCTATCATCTATCTATCTATATCATCTATCTATCATCTATCTATATATCTATCTATCTATCATCTATCTATATATCTATCTATCATCTATCTATCATCTATTTATCATCTATCTATCTATCTATCTATCTATCATCTATCTATCTATCATCTATCATCTATCATCTATCATCTATCATCTATCTATCATCTATCATCTATCTATCATCTATCTATCATCTATCTATCTATCTATCATCAATCATCTATCTATCTATCTATCTATCTATCATCTATCTATCTATCTATCTATCATCTATCATCTATCTATCTATCTATCATCTATCTATATCTATCAAATCTCCTGGCCTGCAGGCATGAAAATTTTTGTCTCTACCAAACATTCAAACATAAAATAAAGCAATCCAGAACGAAAGGTTATTGGAAAAAGTCAAATATAAAATATACATTAAAAGCATCACATTAACAGGAAGGTAGAATAATACTTTAAAGATTTCAGAAGAAAACAGTACAAAGGAGGTCAAGTGCAGAGTGCACACTGAAAGCAGCAAAGCTAATAAAAGAAAAACATATTAGCATAAGCATAGAACATGTATGTTGCTGTTGCTGCCAATCTTTACAATGGTGGTTCATGTTAGGCAGCAGTTGTGGAAGCTCAGGCTCAATGACCTAGCACTGCACTCAGGCACTGCCCTATGAAAACTACTCTATTCTGAACTTAAAAATGGAAAGCGAAATGCTGGTGGTCAACAAAAGAGGTTTGAAGACTCTCTCAAGGCAATTCTTTAAAATATGTAGTATAAACACCAACAACTGGGAAAAACTGGCCTGTGAGTGCTCCAATTGGAGAACAGCCATTACCAAAGGTTTCATGGGCTTTGAAGATGCTCAAACTCTGGACGAAAGGGAGAAACGTGCTAAGAGGAAGGCACGCTTGGCAAATCCACATCGTGATCAACTCCCATCCAGAAACCAATATCCCCACTGTGGTAGGGCATGTGGATCTAGAATAGGCCTCTACTTTACTTACGGACTCATTGTTAAAACCGTCTTTATGGAAGTCAATTTTACTCAGCAAAGAGTGATCGCCAAAGAAGAAGAAACACTAAGAGACAGCCAAGATGGTCTCAGGCATCTTCAGCCGCCACACCTTTTACAGGCACAGTCCCACATTTACAGAAGCCGTCCCGGTTTCTGATTTGATCCCAGAATGTCCAGCTTTTCCTTAGGATGTCCCTATTTTCATTGGAGAAATGTTGGAGGTCTGCTTTTGTAGCTGGAGTCAATTAGGGTGCTGCCATACAAGGCTAGATGAGAAAAGGTCCTCAAAGACAAAGCAGCAGGTCTTCCAGGACTCAAAGCCAAAATGGTTTTAGTTTAGCTCTGATTGTTTTGATGCTGTTCTTTGCTGATGTCTCCTGTTTTCTTTGCTGCATCACTTTTGTTTTACGACAAATTGTAAAGTTGTTTTTCTTTTCAGCTTACGGATATCATAGAAAGGATGTCACAGTTAAATACTGAAGAGTACAAATAACAGTAGGTAGTACTCATTGACTGTGTCAACCAAGTCTGTGGTTTCTGTTTTCCACTTAGATATTTGATGGGGCAGAGTGAGAGATAGGAGAAAGAGAATCTATACATTTTCAGTACTCTACACCTGCAAATTTATTGCATCTTCATCAAAAAAAATTGGACAGTCTACACTAAATTATATTATTATTATTATTATTATTATTATTATTATTATTATTATTAGTATATACTTTTTAAACTTTTTCTCTGTTAACTAGCTCCACCCATTTCTTCAAGACATTTCATTTAACAACTCAGCTGGAGAACTGGTAACTTTTAATGACAAGAGGGAAATGGGAGCTGGATTTGACATCATGAACATGGTCATGTTCCCCAACAACTCTTTTGTTCAAGTGAAGGTTGGAAGGGTCGATCCCAAAGAAGGACACAAATTCCTCATCAGTGATGATAGGATCGTATGGCATAGGCGGTTTAACCAGGTGTGGGTTCCAGGGCATTCTCATGGGCTATTTCATTATTAGGGCAGATTATCTGAGGGTCAGAAATTTACCTTACAAAACAATTTATTGTGCCGATGGTAATTAGGCACTGTTAATGTCAGATTAAAAAAACAACAACAAAATGTCCGTTTGAGGTGCTGAATATCCCTGTTCTTCCCATCAATTGAAAGCAGTTGTATGTTTACTGTAGAATGCTAAATATTGTTTAGGCCTTAATAAATTTTGGCCAGTTATCATTTCTTCATGGTCCAAACCTGGACTATACATCACCAGTTGGCCATCACATTTCTATGACGCACTGAGTAGAAATAGTCATCCTTTTTATCTGGTCTTCAACTTCTCATCAGTCAAGCAATGCACACATATTGAATGCACACATATTGTTTTAATTTAAATGGGGGACCCCCTTAAACCATAGGAATGAAGAAATGCTAGAATTTTGTTTAATTGGGGTGTGGATGAAAGTAAGAGCAAACCTGTTGATGTGACAAAAGGTGTTAACGGGTCATTAGAAAGGAATCCTTTGACCTGGAGAGTGAGATGTTACCAAGATGATGTGGGGACAGGAATGGGAGTTTTCAAGCAAGGATATCTGGGAAGATGAAGAGGAAGAAGAGCGGAGATCCATGTTTGGGGGAGGCTGGGTGCAAGTCTTGCTGCTGAGATGCCTTGGATTTCAAAGCTGCACTGCTGTGGGGTGCAAGTCCCTCTCGAAATGACCATGCTGTAAGATGTGGACTCCCTGCATGCAGAGTGGAGGTGTGAATAAGTGAATAAGCCATATTTCTTAAAGCCATGGCAGTTTCTGCCATATCTTCAGTTCTCCAAAGGAACACAGACCCTGGGTGAGTGCTTAAGACCCCATGGGCTCTTGCCACTGCTCAGCAGAGACAGGAGATGGCACCCGACTTTTGTAACAATACTGTTTGGCATGCTCAGTGAAAGACTGGCAGATGGTTGCCTGCACTGTGCTCTTTGTTCTTCAATGTCAAATCATTGTATTTCAATTTACAGTTAGCTGGTTTTTAAATTATCATTTCTGCTCCCCCTCATTCTTTTTCTATGGATAGGTGCTTCCCCTTTCTGTGTGTACTCATTCTTGTCATGCTGGCAATCAGAAAAAAGCGAAGGAAGGGGAAAAATTCTGTTGCTTCGATTGTAGTCCATGCCCGGAAGGGAAGATTTCAGATCAAGAGGGTAAGTGACATGATGCACAATGTATTCCAGCTTTGAGTGTTAAAGTGAAAACTTCAATTGGTCCAAAATGCAGAAGCCAGATTAGGCGTTGGGGTTTCATTTTGACCTTGTATGTCAGGGACTGGGTGGGCAAGGAAGAGCAGTGGGCACCACCTGCCCAAGAGCCCCCCATGGAAGGCATAGAAGAAGAGGAAGAAGACTTAGACCCTGGATCCTGGTGGTGGGGCACTGTGGAGCAGTCTGGGGAAGGGACAAGAAATGGGAGGTTTAAGCGATCAGGGGGGGGGGTAAGAAGAAGGAGCCCTTTCTAGGACAGAGCTAAGAAAAATGGAGGGTGATTCGATTGTAAAGTGATGCACACTGGAAATAATATTATATTTCATTTATATGCCCATGTGGTATTCTTAATGTTTTATACCTCCCTGGGATCATAGAATCATAGAATCATAGAATCATAGAATCATAGAATCATAGAATCATAGAATCATAGAATCATAGAATCATAGAATCATAGAGTTGGAAGAGACCACAAGGGCCATCGAGTCCAACCCCCTGCCAAGCCGGAAACACCATCAGAGCACTCCTGACATATGGTTGTCAAGCCTCTGCTTAAAGACCTCCAAAGAAAGAGACTCCACCACACTCCTTGGCAGCAAATTCCACTGTCGAACAGCTCTTACTGTCAGGAAGTTCTTCCTAATGTTTAGGTGGAATCTTCTTTCTTGTAGTTTGGATCCATTGCTCCGTGTCCGCTTCTCTGGAGCAGCAGAAAACAACCTTTCTCCCTCCTCTATATGACATCCTTTTATATATTTGAACATGGCTATCATATCACCCCTTAACCTCCTCTTCTCCAGGCTAAACATGCCCAGCTCCCTTAGCCGTTCCTCATAAGGCATAGTTTCCAGGCCTTTGACCATTTTGGTTGCCCTCCTCTGGACACGTTCCAGTTTGTCAGTGTCCTTCTTGAACTGTGGTGCCCAGAACTGGACACAGTACTCCAGGTGAGGTCTGACCAGAGCAGAATATCTTTGGATCTTTGGATAAAAGGCACACACACTGAGGGGGAGGGGGGGTATGTTTTTTTGATTTGAGCAATATGAGCTAGCCCCAAGCTGAAAGACAGTTGTGGCCATTGGCTGCAATAGATACATGCATTTTCAGTAAAATGGTAACTCCTCTTTTTTTCAGATATGGATGACTGTTTCAAATGCCCAGAAAAACAATATCCAGGCAAAGAAAAAGAGAAATGCATTCCCAAGTTAATAAGTTTTCTATCCTATGAGGAGCCTTTAGGGGTCAGTTTCACCTTGGTTACTCTTTCTTTCGTCTTAGTTACAGCTATGGTTATTGGAATTTTTATTAAGCACAAAGATACCCCCATAGTCAAAGCCAACAACCGGGACCTCACCTACATTCTCCTCCTTTCCCTCCTGCTCTGCTTCCTCTGCTCTTTTCCTTTCATTGGGCAGCCTCAGAAGATGTCCTGCCTTTTCCGACAATCCTCTTTTGGAATCATCTTTTCAGTGGCTGTCTCTTGCGTCTTAGCCAAAACCATCACTGTGGTTATGGCTTTCATGGCCACCAAGCCAGGCTCCAACATGAGGAAGTGGGTGGGAAAAAGGGTGACCAACTCCACTGTGGTTTCCTCCTTCCTCATTCAAGCTGCCATTTGTGCCACGTGGCTGGCAAGATCTCCTCCATTTCCAGATTTGGACATGCATTCGCTGCCAGAAGAAATTGTAGCAGAATGCAATGAAGGCTCTGTGCTCATGTTTTATCTTGTCTTGGGCTACCTTGGACTTCTGGCTACCATCAGCTTCATTGTGGCTTTCCTGGCAAGGAAGCTGCCGGACACATTCAATGAAGCCAAGTTCATCACCTTCAGCATGTTGATGTTCTGCAGTGTTTGGTTGTCCTTTGTTCCAACATACTTGAGCACCAAAGGGAAATACATGGTGGCTGTGGAGATCTTCTCCATCTTGGCCTCCACTGCTGGCTTACTTGGCTGCATCTTTTCCCCCAAATGTTACATTATTCTGCTGAGGCCTGAGCTGAACAGTAGGGAGCAGCTAATAAGGAGAAGAACAAGATAATTCTAACTAGATCTTATTACATCAATTGGATTAGAAACAGAGGGCACAATCCAGAAACTGGGTTGGAATACTATCTATGCCAATCCAATCTGTTCTGCTCACCTCAAAAAAGGAGGGGATATGAGGCGGTATTCTGCATCAACGTAGAACAGATAATAAAACCAGTAATCATATGCAGGGAGCAAAGATGTCTGTAACAGAAAAATCATTAAGTCATGAGAACATTGGTTGAGCATCATGTACTGATTTCTTTTGGACAAATTCTTGGTCTCAATCTTAGTCTTTTTTATTCTTTAAGATGTTTGGCAGGATTTCCAAATAAAGCATTTGTTTCCCTTCTCTTAATGTCTTCATTCAGTCTGGTGCAGTTAACTCAATTTAGAGAGCTGCCATGGGCAAAGGGAGGTTTTTATCAGGCTACAGATTCACTTCCTCTCACTGTGTCTCTTGCACAGTAATAAACAGCTGTGTCCTCAAGTTTCAGGCTGTTCATTTGCAGATATACCATGTTTGCAGAGTTGTCCTTGGAGATGGTGAAGCGCCCTCTCACTGCGTCAGCATAATATTGTGAACTTCCATCACAATCCCTTGCAATCCATTCCAGTCCCTTCCCTGGAGCCTGTCGTACCCAATCCATGCAGTAGCTGCTGAGGGTGAACCCAGAGGTTCGACAGGAGAGGCGGAGTGACTCTCTGGGCCTTTTGACATCTCCTCCAGACTCAACAAGCTGGATGTCTGCTTGGACACCTGAAAAGAAAGAATGTTTGTATGAGTTCTGCTTAATATAACTCTGTGAATGGTACTCTCCCCTGTATTTGAAAAAATACCTTTGAAGGCTGCTAAAGTGAACACAAATGAAAACCAAAGCATCATTTCTTTCCTTGTCTGTGGGTGGGGGAGGTTAAGTGGAAATGTGTTCGACAAACAGGGTGTGTGTCCTGATGTGGCTGGTGCAGTGAGATGAGACCACTGATATAAAGTGGAAACAGCCTTCAAATTTACATACAGCTCAGCATAAAGGGGCAAAGCAGCCCTTGAGTAACCCTTATCTCTTTATGCATACACACTCCACTTAAGATTTGGGAGGTGGCAAACAGTTGGTCACCATATCTATGGATAAGAACCAGGATGAGAATTATGAACACAAAATATGGGCCAGGGAGAAAATCAAAGTGTAAATAAATTATAGCTGCTCAGCCATGGAATAAATGATTATGGAATCTGCTCTCTTTAACTTATGGATAGCCAGTAGAAGCAATTTAAGTTTTCACATCCTTCCTTGAGAAGGGCTATCCCGACAAGTAGGCAGAGTTAGGCAGCTGTAGTGGGAAAGGGCTCAGCAGCAGAGTTTGGGAGACTGGAGGTTCCCTGCACCCCTTGAGCTTGCCCCATCCCCTCACAGGTGGTAGGAGATGCTGTGCTGTCCTTTGGCCCATGTTTATTCAGTTGCCAGTTGATTTCTGAGCATGGAATGGAGGGAGGCCTTTTTGAAATATTTTTTTTAAAAATTTCTGTCAGATATTTTGATATTCCAATACAGTGGTACCTCAATTTACAAACTTAATCTGCTCTTGAAGCCCGTTCTTAAACCAAATCCATTCTTAAACCGAGGCACACATTCCCTAATGAGGCCTCCCGCCTCCAGTGCCCTTCCCCCATTCGGCTTCCATTCATAGATTGAGGTAAAGTTCACAAACTACTTCTGGTTTGTAAACTGAATTGTTCGTAAACAGGAATGTTCCTAAACCAAGGTACCACTGTACAGTCAAACCTCAATTCCCGAATGCCAAAAACCAAGAAGTAAACGCTCCAGTTTTTGAATGTTTTTCGGAAGCCAAACGTCCGATGCAGTTTCCGCTGAGTGCAGGAATCTCTTGCAACCAATTGGATCCACAATTCAGTTGTTGAACATTTCGGAACCAAACTCGCTTCCGGAACATATTACGTTCAACAACAGTGGTTTGACTGTATACTACAAAGGTGTTCCAGCTCTCCCTGAAATATCTAAGTCATGAAGCTCAATGGACTTTTGGCAGTCACCATCTCTCAGCCTAACATGCCATTTCCCATGTAGACCACCTTGAGCTATTTGGAGGAAAAGGTGGTATATAAAGGTAAAATATGCATAAATAAAATGTAAATAATTCTGTCAAAATATTTTGATATTCAAAAGGTGTCCCAACTCTCCATAAAATTCTGTCCCTTCCTTTCTCTCTTTCTTGGAACCTAAGAAGGCATCTTAGTAACTTTCTTAGTTAGTAAGTAACTTAGTGTAGTCTATCTACCTTTCAGCCAACATTATGTATATTTCTATCCATTGTAATCAGCAGGCATGGGATTCAGGAACCTGCCCCCCTTTGATAACTTGTTTGGAGCCAAACATTGAATTTTTTGGGGGGGAGACAGACCCCCCCCACAGAAGCTCAAAATACATGGCAATTATAAAGTCTAGTCTGGCTTTTAGAATGCTGGATAACACTGCCTCAGCTTTCATTGGAAACTTTTTGAGGGAAAGGCTTTAGAGGATAAAGAGTCTTCCATGAAGAGGTTTCAACCAAACGGCTGAGAAAATAATCAGCACTTAGGCTGAAACCACAAAACCACCATGTTATCCACCTCCTAGGCAATAGAATCATATTTACAACTCTGCTGCCCTCTTGCGAAAGACAAGGGGAGGAAGTTTTATGAAGAGATGCAACTAATGCAAACGACTGCAGCTTGAGCATTGCTAGAGCAATTCACTGTTACAAATCCTTGTACTATCTGGACCAGGTGATTTGACCTTCACCGATACTGGTTCACAAACATTGATGGTAAGGACCAGCCAATTTTCTTCTGCTTCTTCCCCCCACCTCTATTTCTAAGGTTACAACTGATGGGGGCTTTGGAGATCCTAGATCCAACATGACTAACTGCGGGAGGCAGTGGAAGACAGGTGTGCCTGGCACGAAGAGTTTGACATGACTAAACAACAACAGATCCAACATGGCTCTGCTGCAAGATGAGCCCTTTGCCGCAGTATCGCCACATTCCTTTTGCTCATGTTTTGGCTAAGCCCAAATGGCACCACCATCCTTTTATAGACAGTCCGTGTTGCAAGGACTTCCCCACCTCCCACTCACTCAGTATTTTATAATATTTAGAAATCTCTGGCTTAATACAGAATCCAAAGGTACTGGGTGGCTCTGCTGGTTCCCTTTGGCTAAGCAGAATATAGCTTAAAGGGCCAGTCACGGACGACTCTGGGGTTGCACGCTCATCTCACCCTATAGGCCGAGGGAGCCGGTGTTTGTCTGCAGACAGCTTCCGGGTCATGTGGCCAGCATGACTAAGCTGTTTCTGGCAAACCAGAGCAGCACATGGAAACACCATTTACCTTCATGCCGGAGTGGTACCTATTTCTCTACTTGCACTTGACATGCTTTTGAACTGCTAGGTGGGCAGGAGCTGGGACCGAACAACAGGAGCTCACCCCATCGCGGGGATTCAAATAGCAGACCTTCTGATCAGTAAGCCCTAGGCTCTGTGGTTTAGACCACAGCGCAACCCACGTCCCTTTAATGTAGCTTATGTTAGAGCGTTTTCTGAGAAATGGTGCCAATAGGCAGGACTTTTTTTTTTCCAGCTGCATCTCGCCGGAAATCAGTTCTGGCACCTCTCAGGTGGGTGCCATTGCCATTATGAGAGAACAAGAGAGACATTCATGGTGAGTTCAGACACCTCTGTTTCTGGAAAATTGCACTGCCAATGAGTATTCGGGGAGGGGGATCAGTGGCACAACAACAGTTCCCAGAACTCTCCGGGGAAAGTAAAGCAAGGCTTTTAGCCTGGTGGCAGTAGTAATAAAAGGTAAAGGGGACCCCTGACCATTAGGCCCAGTCGTGACCGACTCTGGGGTTGCAGCCAGTGTACAGCTTCTGGGTCATGTGGCCAGCATGACTAAGCCACTTCTGGTGAACCAGAGCAGCGCACAGAAACGCCGTTTACCTTTCCACCGGAGCGGTACCTATTTACCGACTTGCACTTTGATGTGCTTTCGAACTGCTAGGTTGGCAGGAGCTGGGACCGAGCAACGGGAGCTCACCCTGTCACGGGGATTCGAACCACCGACCTTCTGATCGGCAAGTCCTAGGCTCTGTGCTTTAACCCACAGCGTCACCCAGTAGATGGCGGCAGTAGTAATACAGCTGTTATAAAAATCAGACAGGCACCCACAATTCTGAAACCAAGATGATCTAAGAACTATCCCTTGTTTTAAGAGTGGTTTTGGAACAATCTCAATTGTGATCTTGTGGAGAATACCACACAGTCCTTATCTCATATTTCCCATTATACCCAACTTGAGCTTTCCAATGTTGTTTTTCCTCCAATATAACTAAAAATTTTAAGCGTGTCAGCACTAACAGTTCTCTGCTATGTATATCTAATTAGAATTAAGACCAACTGAATTAAACAGAATTTACTCCTAGGTATGTGAGAACAGGCTTTCTGCATTTTGGGAACCCGGGACATGAAATTGTCAGGACCTCTCCACTTGCTGGGAAATAGTCCCTCAAAATCAGTTTCCCCTTTTCGTATACTGCCCCCATTTGCCATGTCTCACTGTGTCTTTTCGAGCACAATAGTAGAAAGCTGAGTCTGCAGCTGTCAATGAGTTCAGCTGGAGGGAGAACTCATTCTTGGAGGTTTCTGAAGAAATGGTTGCACGGCTTTGAAAGGAAGGGTCATATCCCTTGCTCCCACCATGGGGGTAAACCCATGCAATCCATTCTAGACCTTTCCCAGGAGGCTGCCGAATTCAATGCCAGTCATAGCCAGATGTAGCAATGGAGAAACCTGTTACTTTAAAGACCAGGTTGAGATTCTCTCCTGGTCTCACTGTGCCTGGTCCAGATGATGCAAGCTGGATGTCCGAGAAGGCCCCTTGAAAACATAGAACATTACAATCAATGCAGCATTTCATGTAACCATTCTAATAATTAAACTCCAATTTCTGGATATTCCATTAAACGTGTTCTTACATCTTGGGACATCCGCTAAGAAAAACAAGAAAGGGATCAACAATTTCATCACATTAGTGAAGAGATGCCCTGGCTAAACAGGAAACAGGATCCTTTACACCAGGGAGAAACTGAGCATCCTTCATCTGACAGGTTTCCTTTTGAAGAGAGCCTCCTGGAAGTATTTGCATGAGTTCTCCTCCCTCATGGAAAATGTGGAATATAAAGAGTCTGTTATGGTGGGATGATCTATCAAATCTGGTTTCTTTAAGTGTGTCTTTTTTTAAACATGTTTTTTCTCCGCATTTCCACATCTGTTTACAAAGGGCCAATTTTTTCCTGAATACATGCACACTTGTATCCAATTGTACCTGATACACACATTTTTTTCCAAAATAATATTCCCCAACATATTGGATTTTTAATGTTGCTTTCACTAAAATATGCACAGTGCTTTTTTCTGGAGGGACGGAGGGGTACGCATACCCCTAAACATTTTGTGAATCTAAGTTTGGCCTCATTGAGGGGCAGTATTTCAATATGAGTAGGAAAATGAGAGTACCCCTAAACATTTTTTATTTTATTTTTTTTAAGAAAAAAAGCACTGGATATGAATTTTTGTGCACACTTTACCCCAGTGTATGCATGTATGTACATATTACTTGGCTGAAGAACTTTAAGTGCATATTTTTAATGATGTTCTCATATTATTTCAGAAAGTGCAGATTACGTAGCTTCTCTCTTAAATACAAATTGAATCCGATATTCCCCTGATCCCTTCCTGCCCCAGTGATTCACAGGACCAATCTCACATGTTTTGTTTGTATGTTTATAAAATTATGTATAGCTCAATTAAAAAAAATAACAAACCTGTTCATAACAAATACAATAAAAAAACCAAATAAAACTTGAAACAGTTCAGCAGCTCTAACAGAAAAAATATCCCAACCTGTTTCCATATTCCTAGAGTGAAAGGAAAGTTTTCAGCAAACATTTGAAAATTAGTATAAAGCGTATCTGCTGAATTTGTACCGGAAAACCATTCCACGTTCAATCTAAGGCAGCTAAATCAATCTGGAGAGCTGCAATGCACAAAGGGGGCTTTTTTGTCAGGCTTCAGATTCACTTCCTCTCACTGTGTCTACTTTCAGACAGTAATACGCAGTTGCATCCTCAGGTTTCAGGCTGTTCATTTGCAGATATACCATGTTTGAAGGGTCATTCTTGGAGATGGTGAAGCGCCCTCTCACTGAGTCAGCATAAGATTTTGAGCTTCCACCACAATCCCTTGCAATCCATTCCGGTTCCTTCCCTGGAGCCTGTCGTACCCAATCCATGCAGATGCCGCTGATGTTGAACCCAGAGATTTGGCCAGAGAGGCGGAGGGACTCTCCAGGTCTTTTGACATCTCCTCCAGTTTCCACCACCTGGACCTTTGCTTGGACACCTGGAAAGAAAGAATGTTTCTAAGAGATCTGCTTCATGTAACCCTGGGAATGGAACTCTAGTATTTGAAAGGCAAAAAAGCACCTCTAATTGCTGCTAAAGTGAAAACAAATGGAAGCCAATGCATCGTTCCCTTCCTTGCTTGTCTTGGGTGTGGGTGTTGGCTGGAAGGTTGCTGGCCACACAACAGTTTTGTCTCCCGAGATGGCTGGGTCTGGGAGAGGCAATGACTGATAAAAAGAGGAATCTGCCCCTGTATTTACATAAAGTTCAGCATAAAAGAGCAAGACATCCCACTGGTAACCATTATCTCTTTCCCATGCAAGAAGATCAAACCTATCCATTCTTAAGGAAATCAGCCCTGAGTGCTCACTGGAAGGACAGATCCTGAAGCTGAGGCTCCAATACTTTGGCCACCTCATGAGAAGAAAAGACTTCCTGGGAAAGACCCTGATGCTGGGAAAGATTGAGGGCACAAGGAGAAGGGGATGACAGAGGACAAGATGGTTGGACAGTGCTCTTGAAGCTACTAACATGAGTTTGACCAAACTGTGGGAGGCCATGGAAGACAGGAGTGCCTGGCGTGCTCTGGTCCAGGGGGGTCACAAAGAGTCGGACACGGCTAAATCACTAAACAGCAACAACAATCTCTTTGTGCATACAAACTCCACAGATTGTTTGAAAGGTTGCAAACACTTGGTCACTATATCTGTTGATAGGAATCAGGTGAGACTGTGTCCAACACCATTGTCAGAATGCATTATGAAGACATTTATGAAAATAGTTAATGTATGCATGTACAGCCGTACCTTGAATCCCGAACACCTTGGTACTTGGACGTTTCGGCTCCCGAACACCACAAACCAGGAAGTGAGTTTTCCGGTTTGCGAACATTCTTTGGAATGGAAACGTCTGACAGGGCTTCCACGGCTTCCGATTGGCTGCAGGAGCTTCCTGCAGCCAATCAGAAGCCATGCTTTGGTTTCTGTTTGACTTCCAAGGTATGACTGTAACAGAACCAATCAGCCTTCTTCACCTGTTGCCTTCTAGTGGGTGTTAAGCTCCAGTTCTCATCAGACACTATGGCCACTCATACAGGGAAGGCACCTGTTTATGAGCCTTCATACTGGATAGTGCTACACATGTTTTTGTGGAAGGACGCTACCCTCTTGTGAAGCTCAGGGGGACCTCCCATCTTGTTGAGCAGTGTGAGGAATCCTTTGCAGCTGAGAAAGTCAAAGGCCTTTGTCAGGTCTATGAAGGGAATGTACAAAGTGGTGGAATCTACACACATATTAAAAACACTGTGAAAATGCTTTTTTTTAAAAAAACCATTTTGAAAAATACGTTGAATTTGTCATGTCCCACTATCGCCCCCTAGCGTCACATTTGTATATTGCACTTTACAAGATACTTAAAATGTTTAATTTGCAGCTGTATAGCTGAGTCCAGGGTGTCTATGCACTTTGCATTTCTCCTGCAACTGGCGCTGTGAGAAAATCGTGTTGACTGTTAATTTAGGATTAATATCCACTGAATTAAACATAACTTACTCTTAGGTAGGTGAACGAAGGCCTTCTGCTTTGAGGGCCCTAAGGAAGGAGTAGGTGTGACATCTCCACTCACTGGGTTTTTGTTTAATTTTATGGCCATTAAAAAGTACCAGAAATAGGCATTCAGAATCAGTTTCCCCTTTTCAGTTTCCCATTCAAAGTGTTGATGCTGACCTTGAAAGCCCTAAACGGCCTCAGCCCAGTATACCTGAAGGAGCGTCTCCACCCCCATCGTTCAGCCTGGACACTGAGGGCCAGCGCTGAGGGCCTTCTGGCGATTCTCTCCCTGTAAGAAGTGAGGTTACAGGACACCAGGCAGAGGGCCTTCTCGGTGGTGGCGCCCTCCCATCAGATGTCAAGGAAATAAGCAACTATCTGACTTTTAGAAGACATCTGAAGGCAACCCTGTATTGGGAAAATTTTAATGTCTAATGTTTTACAAGTTTTTATGTGCTGTAAGCTGCCTACAGTGCCTGGGAAAACCCAGCCAGATGGGAGGGATATAAACAATGAAATGATGATGTTGATGATGATGATACACAGCCCCTATTGACCTTTATCACAGTGTCTCTTCAAGCACAATAATACAAAACTGAGTTTGTCAGTTTCTCACCCCCTTGGCTTAATTTTATCTAACACACATATAAATGTATTACTCCACTGATTTTATTTTTAAAAAGAGCATAAAAGAGCCACTCACATCTCTTTATGAATGTACTCTGTATACATCATTTGAAAGGCAGTAAGTACTTGCTTTCGATATGATTTTGTAAGAATCAGGGAAGAATCATGGGCACTGAACAAGAAGTCTTAAATGTTTTAATTCATTGGAAGCTGCCCAAAGTGGCTGGGCCAACCGAGTCAGATGGGTGGCATATAAAGAAATAAGTTGTAGTTGTAGTTGTTGTTGTAGTAGTAAATTTTTCTGGTAATCTAATTTAAAATAAAACATAGCACATCAATTATGGAAGACGCTATCATGGGAGTTTCTCTCTAGGAATTATGGGTATTCAGAAGAGATTGCTGCCCTGCGCCCCTTGAGCTTGCCCCCTGCCCTCAGGAATGGTGGCAGATGCTGTCCTGTTTCCCGTCTTGCTGATTTCTGGACGTGGAATGAATATTACTTGAATTCAAAGATACAAATGCATGACAGTTATAAAGCCCAGCTTGGCCCTTAGAAAGTTTAATAAGACTGAAACATTTTGTGGGAAAGTCTATTGAGGATGAATATTTCTCAGATCAGGTTTCAACCAAAAGCTGGAGGGGAACAATCAGCATCAGAGCTGAAAGCACAAAACAGCACTTGACTTACCACCTTACTTCGCTGCTAGGCAATGCAGTCATTATTACACCTCTGCTGCCCTCCTCTGAAAGACAAGGGAAGAACAGTTTATGAAGGCTACTTCTATGTCAATCTCAGCCATCACAATTCGCACCACACAAATCCTTGCATTCTGGCCCAAGGGGCTTACCTTGACTGACAAAAAGCTAATTTATTTAACGAATTGTTCTATTTAACAAAATTTATATACCCCTTGATTGCAATACAACTTTTAGGCAGTTTACAAATAAAATAAAAACATTATGATTATCATTAAAAGATTATTAAAAGCAAGTATCTGAAAAAATATTCATAAAACAATGAGAGGCTAAAAAGAAATAATAATAATTTAATAATTTATTATTTATACCCCGCCCATCTGGCTGGGTTTCCCCAGCCACCCCATATTTCTATCTCAACTTCTACATGTCTGGATAAGCTTGTGTAAACAAAAATGTTTTAAGCAGGTTCCAAAAACTGTGTGGCTATTTATTTTATGCCTACTCATTTTTTTTACACATTACCTAGAAGCATACACATAATGGGTCAGTTTTCTTCTACTTCTTTCTCTGTCTGCTTCTATAGTAGCACATGAGAGCAAGGGAGAGATCATTCCTGAGACAGACTAGAGGTACAGGCTGAGCATCAGATAATGAGTCACAGCAGCATTTATGACCAGGCAGTTCCACTTATGGAGTCCAAGACCAGGGAAGGAAACAGTGTGTCCCAGTGGGTTGCTATGCCCACATGCCAAGCTATTAAAGATAGAGCAAGACATGACTCTCATATCTTGAGAAATTGTTGAGTCTACAGACTTTTATTGCATCGAGTGGATGTGCCTATTTTCAGTGATGGGAACGCCATTGGGTCCTGGATAACCAAGCCTGCTTTAACATTCAGAGCAGCCTTATCCTGAGAGATCACCCACTCAGGGGCGTCTTGCCCATAGAGGCAAGTGGCGCGGGGCACCAGGGCGCCAAGTTCTGGAGGGTGCCAGGGAAGAGGCGGAGGCTAGACGTGGCGCCTCCCGGCATCAGTTCATCGCCCCTTGCCTGCCTCACTGAAGCAGCACCGCACCAGGAGCCTCCGCCTCTTCCCTGCCAGAGGAGCTGCCCTCCAGCTGCTGCCCACCTCCTCCAGCCCCGCAAAGCTGCTGGCAGCACCGTAAAAAGGCCAGCAACTCTGGGAAACTGGGGTGGGGGTGGGAGGCGCTGGAGGGAGCTTTGCACCATGCCACCAGATATATTTAAGACGGCCCTGCACCCACTTCCTCCAGCCTCCCTTCCCCTGACTCAGCTCCCCCATGCCATTATTCTGTTCAGTCTCCTCACTGATCTCTGCCTGCCACTCCATGTTCAATCCAATGGGGGCTGTAGCTCAGTGGAAGAGCATCTGCTTTGCATGCAGAATGTCCCAGTTTCAGTCTATGGCATGTTCAAGTGGGGCGGGTGGTATCCCCTGTCTGAAACTCTGGAGAGTTGCCAAATATCAGGGTGGAAAATGTTGAGCTAGATGGGCCACTTGTCTGGCTTGCCACAAGGCCACTTCCTATGTTCCTTAAATCCCTCATAGTTTTGTAGAGAGTAGTCATAAGCAGTATACTACATTCCCTGCATGTATAGGCAGGAGGGATTCTCACATATAAAATATCCAGTAATAAGGAACAACAAACCTCACTTAATCGGTATTTGAGTTTCACGGAGACCTGAGCAAAGGCTCTGTGGATGATTCCCTGTAAATAATGCCTTTAACTGAATTCAGGTAGGTAGCCGTGTTGGTCTGACACAGTATATATATATATATATATATATATATATATATATATATATATATATATATATATATATATATATAATGTCCAGTAGCACCTTAGAGACCAACTAAGTTTGTTCTGGCTATAAGCTTTTGTGTGCATGCACACTTCTTCAGATACAACCAAGAACAAACTTAGTTGGTCTCTAAGGTGCTACTGGACATTTATTTGTATTTTTTATCTATATTTCACCTTTAACTGAAGTGTCCTATCTTATAATGGCCTTGATGGGACAAGGAGGAAGAGGAGGAAGAGGCCAATTGGGTTATTGCTAGTTCTAGTCCAAAGATGGCTTTATCCAAGGGCCAGTCTCACCCACTGGAGTTGTTGTGGACAGAGGCAGAGCAAGTCTTCATGGCACTCACAAGCGCACTAAAGTGAGGGGGGGGAATGCACCAGCCCAGCCCTCACTGCTGACATGATGCCAGTCCTGATCCAGCTCAGGGACGGAGAAGGATGTAACAGCCATGCACCCTTCAATCTCAGCCTCACAATATGAGGGTGAGTCTGGGATCGAAGGACGCATGTCTGTTGCACCCTCCTCATGCCACCTTGTGGGATGGAAGGGCGACATGAGGAGGACACAGCAGGGCAGCCACGCACCCCCAGAAAAATGCACACAGGGCCATCACCCCGGCAGCCCACTGACCCTACGCCCCTGGATGTGGGTTCAGTGTGGGTTCACTCCCTTGATAATTGTCTCACTATGGAGCAGAGGAGATGGAGAAAAACATGTTTACTACCAGTGTAGCCACTTGGGGACAAAACTTTGCAAGGGGTATTATCTTCCATGCAATTATTTGAAATAATTGACTCTCCATGACAGGGGGGACAGTGTTCCAGAAAGTAATAGGAAAACAATCCATCAACAAGCCTTAAAGTGGTTATAAACCTTCCCTTTATGCCAAACAGAGCTTGGGTTAGGGATCAGAGGTAGGCAGGGCTCTGTCAGTTTGAACTCTGTCAGTTTCTCCCTCACACATTTTTTTACATTGCCAATGTTAATGACGATATGTTTCTCTTTCTGAAGAATATTGGTAGAATCTGCTGGTGTTTAATGCCAGTGATGAAACTGTAGGTGGACATGTGAGAATTTAATCAAGAGATAAATTTAACCACCAGGATGGTGGTATTAGTGATGCTGCTGTTTCTGGTTTCAAAAGTAGCCACCATGAATTGTCTTGCAAGTTCTCCCCTCCCTGTTCCTCATGAGAGGTACCAGTCCGGTGGTCTCCTCATTGGTGGAATTGTTTCTCAGATAATATACTTTTTCCCAAAGGTTTCCTTCAAGGAACACCCTTCTAAGGAGTTGGACTTTAACATTCCAGTGTAAATAATTCTTTTCTTTTCTGTTTTCCTTCTGGTGTTGTGTGAGCTTGAAAACTTATGTTGCAAGGGACTTAAGAAGGAGGCCTCAAAGACTGTATGTGTGGCTTGCATCCGCATCACACCTTGTTCATGGTCATAGATGGTGTGTAAGTGTAAATTCCTTATAGTAAACCTGGATTTCCTCCTTCCATAAGGCTTGCTCATATCATAGAATCATAGAATCATAGAGTTGGAAGAGACCACAAGGGCCATCGAGTCCAACCCCCTGCCAAGCAGGAAACACCATCAGAGCACTCCTGACATATGGTTGTCAAGCCTCTGCTTAAAGACCTCCAAAGAAGGAGACTCCACCACACTCCTTGGCAGCAAATTCCACTGTCAAACAGCTCTTACTGTCAGGAAGTTCTTCCTAATGTTTAGGTGGAATCTTCTTTCTTGTAGTTTGGATCCATTGCTCCATGTCCACTTCTCTGGAGCAGCAGAAAACAACCTTTCTCCCTCCTCTATGTGACATCCTTTTATATATTTGAACATGGCTATCATATCACCCCTTAACCTCCTCTTCTCCAGGCTAAACATGCCCAGCTCCCTTAGCCGTTCCTCATAAGGCATCGTTTCCAGGCCTTTGACCATTTTGGTTGCCCTCCTCTGGACACGTTCCAGTTTGTCAGTGTCCTTCTTGAACTGTGGTGCCCAGAACTGGACACAGTACTCCAGGTGAGGTCTGACCAGAGCAGAATACAGTGGCACTATTACTTCCCTTGATCTAGATGCTATACTCCTATTGATGCAGCCCAGAATTGCATTGGCTTTTTTAGCTGCCGCATCACATATGTTACATTGAACACAGGTACAAGCTGTCTCTCCACATATACAAATGTTTGTGTGAAAGAGAACATTGAATCATACAATTGTAGAGTTGGGATGTGTCTCAAGAGTCATCTCGTCTAGTCCCCCGCAATGCTGGAATATCCTCTTGTACAATATAGATTCTTGCTGAATTGTGCAGCTCAACTATTGTCTACACAGGTACACCTACTGCACACACATTAAACATTACATGTGATTAACTGTATAAGTGTACAGCTCAAATATTTCTGTACACAGGTACACAGATTGCACACCTGTTGAATGTAATGTGTGAACACCACTATAGTAAAAGAAATAAACGTCAGTTGTAGAAGATTGAAAGCAGTTTTTTCTTTAGTATACATTGATTTGCATATTGTCAGACGTAACTTCTAATAATTTGTTTCTTAAAGCTTCTGAGATATTAAGGGCAACACCCCCACACACCAAAACACACATGCACACACTGAAATGGCATAGCTGCAAGAGACTACAAAATATGCCAACATGAGGGCATTGGTGAAAATTCCTATTTGAAAACCGATGAGCGAGCAAACTGCAATGTGATTTATAAAAGGAGTAAATTTAAAAGGATGTTTAAGTTAAAAGCACTGGTAATGGGGGCTAGCTACAATGGAAGGAGGAAAATGTATTCAGATGACCATTTCCAAATGAAAGAAGGGTGATATGGCATGATTTTTTAGTTATTTTGCAGAGCATTGGTGACTTGCGAGATGTTAATGACTATGAGGGCACATTATAGAACAATGCACATACTTTTTTGGGGGTTTCAGAAAACCACTCTCATACTAGTGACGGGTTGTTGCTCAGTGGCAAAACACATTTGTGTGTAGACAATTGTATAATCAATTATGAATATAGGAAGCTGCCTTCTATTGGTCCACCCAAGTTGGAAACAGCTCTCCCGGGTTTTAGGCAGGAGTTTCTTCTAGCCTTGGGACTTTCTTCCAGTGCTTTTTTCCCCCCTAAAAAATTATGTTTAGGGGTACTCTCATTCTGATTCAAGGAAATTACCATTTTATAATCAGGAAAAATAAATACAGTAAATGGACAAAAGTACAAAGATTCACAAAATGTTTAGAGGTAAGCATACCCCTGTGTCCCCCCCCCCAGAAAAAAGCAGTTTTCTTCATAGAAAGCTGATGCTTTACCATTGAGCTACAGATCGCTCAGCATTTTACGTTATGTGCTGTATTTACAGTATTTCCAATGATTTCCAAATTCTGCCTTTTACCAGTTATGCTTCAGAAATTCAGACAAATTTCCCACGGTTGTCTCTTCTTATATGACCCTTTTATTTGTTCTCTGTCCTTTTTGCAGCTTCATCCTATAACTCTCAGCACTCATGATTTCTTTTTTTCTTTTTTTAATCTTTCCGAAAGTGATGGCAGTAATTACATTTCAATTGGAGCATTTCAGTTGCTCAGAGCTCAGAGCTGTTGGATTGTAAAAATTTGTCTGTGAAAATGTGTGTGCGTGCGTGTATCTCTACTCTATCTATCTATCTATCTATCTATCATCTATCTATCTATCTATCTATCTATCTATCATCTATCTATCTATCTATCATCTATCTATCTATCTATCTATCTATCTATCTATCTATCTATCTAATCTATCTATCTATCTATCTATCTATCTATCTATCTATCTATCTATCTATCTATCTATCTATCTATCATCTATCATCTATCTATCTATCTATCTATCATCTATCTATCTATCTATCTATCTATCTATCTATCTATCTATCTATCATCTATCTATCTTTTCAGTATGGTGACAAAGTTCTACCAGCATGTCTTAGCATTGGCTTTTTCCGTAAATGAGATCAATGAGAATCCCAGGATCTTGCCCAATGTCACACTTGGGCTCCATGTCTGTGACAGCTACTTCAATGAGAGGATGGCCTACCGCACAACTCTGGATGTGCTGTTCAAATTGCATAGATTTGTCCCTAACTATGAATGTGGGAGCCAGAAAAGCCTCATATCCATCATTGGGGGACTTGGCCCTGATATTTCCTTCCACATGGCAGACATCTTAAGTCTCTACAAGATTCCGCAGGTAAGATCTACCCCTTTTAAGACAAGTCTGGTGGAAAGACAGCTTGTTGCTGTAGCATATTGTTTTAGAATCTGCAACTGCAAACTGGTCGTATACCATTTTTCTCTGCATGGGGATCACAAAATTAGCTTCAGAAAGTGAGTGAATTGATTTCGGATCTGGAAAAGAAAAGTCTTGGAGAAAGTGGCGATACTGAAGCCAAATAAGAATTACTCTCAAAAGTTGGTGGGAAAATAATAATAATAATAATAATAATAATAATAATAATAATAGGAATACCTAATAGAGTTCTTTATCATAATTAACTTAAATAAAAGTGTGCCATATATCTGCATTCTAAAAAGAAGGGCCATTGATTTTCAACAGGGTTAATTTTAACCAAAGGTAGAAGTCTAAATCATAAGTGCCTTTTATTTGCATAAAAAGGAACATGCGTATATAATACTTTAAAGTCATTTCTGAGATACTGGTGTGTTTCCTTATAGCTCACATATGGCTCATTTCCTCCAGAGGAAAATGTCTCCTCTTTTTATCGCATGGTCCCAAACGAAGCCCATCAATATATGGGGGTTATCCGACTGCTTCAGCATTTTGGATGGACCTGGGTTGGGCTCTTTGCTGTGGATGATGAGAGTGGAGACCATTTCTTGCAGGCCCTAGAGGCATTGTTTTCTGAAAATGGAATCTGCTCAGCCTTCACACAGAGAATCCCAAGCCAAGCTCGGTTGATTAATATCACTGACATGATTGATACAGCCACAAATATATATCAGCCTTTCACGGACCACAGAATCAGCACTTATGTTTTCTATGGAGAAACTCTCACTGTTATGTGGCTGACTACTATGATGTTTCTAACTGATCCTGAATATCAGGAAAACACATCTTCTGGAAAGATATGGATCGTGACAGCCCAGATTGATTTTACAGTTATAGCCCTTATCACGGGTTGGGATCCTGAATTTTTCCAAGGCACCGTTTCTTTTGAGGTTCACTCAAATGAACCATCAGGGTTCCAGGCATATCTTCAGAATATAAAACTTTACTGGGAAGAAGGAGATTCTTTCCTCAAGGATTTCTGGGAGCAAGCATTCCAGTGCTCATTCCCGAATCACAATGTGCCATTAGAAGTTGATAAAAAGGTTTGTACCAGGGATGAGAGGCTAGATAACCTTTTTGGGTCTGTTTTTGAAACTCGCATGACTGGTCACAGCTACAGCATCTTCAATGCTGCCCATGCCGTGGCACAAGCTTTGCACACCATGTACTCATCAAGATCCAACCACGACCCACTAGCAGGTGGTAAAAAAACTGAATGGAAAAACCTTCAGCCCTGGCAGGTAATGTTTCCACAACAAAATGGATTTATTGCCATGAATGCATTTTTATAAAGTGAAATAGCACCCAAATACAGTGGTACCTTGAGTTACAAACGCCTCAGGTTACAAAAGCTTCAGGTTACAAACTCAGCTAACCTGGAAGAGTTACCTTAAGTTGAGAACTTTGCCCCAGGATGAGAACGGAAATTGTGTGCCGGCGGCACAGCAGCAGTAAGAGGCCCCATTAGCGAAAGCACGCCTCTAGTTAAGAACAGTTTCAGGTTAAGAACGGACCTCCGGAATGAATTTCGTAACTAGAGGTACCACTGTATAACAGTGGAATTGCACTTGACATACAGTGTTACCTCGGGTTACATACGCTTCAGGTTACATATGCTTCAGGTTACAGACTCCGCTACCCCAGAAATAGTGCTTCAGGTTAAGAACTTTGCTTCAGGATGAGAACAGAAATCGTGCTCCGGCGGCGCAGCAGCAGCAGGAGGCCCCATTAGCTAAAGTCGTGCTTCAGGTCAAGAACAGTTTCGGGTTAAGTACGGATCTCCAGAACGAATTAAGTACTTAACCTGAGGTACCACTGTACTATTCATTAACAGGAGCAACAACTATTGTTACATTTAGGGGGGATTATGAACCCACATAGTCTGAACCTGTGGCTTATTTTGTACTAAGCAGGATTATGATCACTCATTAACAGGAGCTGAAATGTGGGGAGAAGGGGAATGATGTGTGAGCAGAAGGAGCTAATCACTCTCGGCATAATATTGAGGGAAATTGCCCTTCTGAACCTGCGTTTAGCCTCATCGCAGCTTGTGTGTGTGTGATTTTAACCAGAATCACTAGAGAAGAAAAATGCTAACCACCTAAAACCCTCTTCACTGCTGCCGCCTGGGACACATTCACACCACACATTTAAAGCAGTATTACACCACTTTAACAGCAAGGGCATCCTCAACAGAATCCTGGGAATGACTCCCTCAGGAAGTTGTGGATTCTCCTTTAAGGAGGGGTTGGATCGCCACCTCTTGTGGATGCTTTAGTTGAGATCTCTGCATTACAGGGCTTGGTCTAGATGACCTTTGGTTTCATTCCAACAACTCTACTATTCATCTAGTTTCTTCACTTGTAGATTGAAAGAACAATTTGCTTGCATTTTTAAAAAATTACTGTTTGACTGCATTCATTATTGCATTCCCCCCCATAATCATTTGTAAAAGGAAATTGCAAAAGAAATTGCAAAAGAAACAAAAACAAAATCCTGCACCAGCAGGGAAATGTATTTATGAAGCTCAATGTGACAGTGGTGATTTCTCTTTCTTTCTTTCTTTCTTTCTTTCTTTCTTTCTTTCTTTCTTTCTTTCTTTCTTTCTTTCTTTCCTCATTCCTCAAGCTTCATCAGTTTCTTCAAGGCATCTCCTTTAACAATTCAGCGGGAGAAAGAGTGCACTTCAACAATAAAATGGAAATGGTCACAGGATTTGATATAATGAAGATGGTCATATTTCCCAACAACTCCTTCACAAAAGTGAAAGTTGGAAGAGTAGATCCCAATGAAGGGCAGAATATCATCCTTAATGAGGACAGGATTACTTGGCAAAGACGTTTCAATCAGGTATGTGTCTATACTGATACTAAAAAATGGGACCTAATGGTCAGAAGTTAGGCTCTGAAATTTGTTTTTTTATTTATTAAGTTCATTTATGTCCTGTCTTTCCTCTAAGGAGTACAAGAAAACATTCAATACTGTCTTGCTTCCATTTTTCCTCACAAAAACTCTCTGAGGTACATTAGCCTGAGAGATACATTTTGCCCCAAGGCCACACAGTGATTTTCTTCGCCAAGTAGGGAATTGAACCCTGATATTTCTGGTCTTGCTCTAACCATTAGACCACTGTGGTTTTCAGTTAGTGCCATGTATGCAGAAACTCCACAACACCCTCAATGAACTCCCCCCCATCCTGTTTTTGTGGGATAAAAAATTCATTTGAGTAAGCCATTGGTTTACTCTGGTGTGCAGATTCTCCTCAAACAAGCAATTGGCTATAAAACTAAGATTCAGGGAATCACTGGCAAATTGTCTGCACTGTGTTCAACTGATTGCTTGAATCTTTTTAGTTTTGCCAATGAACAAAAGTGATCTCTAAATTCTTCAACCCATAATTCTTTCGACCTTTATTCGTAGGTGTTGCCCCTTTCTGTATGTAGTGACTCCTGCCATGCTGGTTATCAGAAGAAGAAGAAGGAAGGGGAGAAATTTTGCTGCTATGATTGTGTTCCATGTCCAGAAGGGAAGGTTTCATGGCAACAAGGTAGGTGTTCTAGTGCGTTAATGTTTCCAGAATACACAGAAAATACAATTTATGAAGTAAAAACAATAAAGAAATTTATGACAACTTAAAGACTGACAGATACTCAGCATAACCAGACACTGCTATGTTGAAGATTCTCATGAAAACAGGCCTGTATTCACAAATGAATTCACACTATGTTTCTCACTATTTTGTTTTTCAGACATGGCAGACTGCTACAAATGCCATGACGATCAATATGCAAGCAGGGACCAAGATCAATGTATGTCAAAGACATTAGCTTATCTGTCCTACGAAGATCCTTTAGGGATTAGTTTAGGATTGGTTGCTGTGTCCTTCTCTATTGTTACAGTATCGGTAATTGGAATTTTTATTAAGAACAAAGATACCCCCATAGTCAAAGCCAACAATCGGGACCTTACATACATTCTCCTCTTCTCCCTCCTGTTCTGCTTCCTCTCATCATTGCTATTCCTTGGCCAACCTGGGAAGGTGATCTGCTTTCTCCGTCAATCTGCTTTTGGCATTATCTTCTCAGTGGCTATCTCTTGTGTGTTGGCTAAAACCATAATTGTGGTTCTTGCTTTCATGGCCACCAAGCCGGGGTCCAGAATGAGAATGTGGGTGGGGAAAAGATTGACCAATTCCATTGTTCTCTCCTGCTCCATTATTCAAGCAGGCATTTGTGTGCTGTGGCTGGCAACCTCCCCCCCATTCCCAGATTTGGACATGCAGTCCCTAATTGAAGAAATCATAGCAGAATGCAATGAAGGGGCTGTCACCATGTTTTATCTTGTTCTGGGCTACATGGGAGTTCTGGCCATCATCAGCTTCACTGTGGCTTTCCTGGCAAGAAAGTTGCCAGACAGTTTTAATGAAGCCAAGTTCATCACCTTCAGCATGTTGATGTTCTGCAGTGTTTGGTTGTCATTTGTTCCAACCTACCTGAGTACCAAAGGGAAATATATGGTGGCTGTGGAGATCTTCTCCATCTTGGCCTCCAGTGCTGGCTTGTTGGGTTGTATATTTTTCCCCAAATGCTACATTATTTTGTTGAGACCTGAACTGAATACGAGGGAGCAGCTGATAAGAATAAAGAGTTAAAGAATCTAAGTAAACAGTTTATGTATTTCTTGTGCAATATGACAATGAGACGGTGGACCTATTCAAGAAGTCAGATTTAGGTAGCATACATTCCTGACCAATCTATTTCTACTCCTATGTTACAAACAAACACAACAAATATAACAGATTCATATGGATGGAGGGTTAAGAATATAACATGCTTGTGTGATGGCTGATTATTCTTCTGATGTATTTATCTTAATTCTAATTCATAACTTCTTAAATAATGTAGGCCACAATCCTCATGAATAACCAAAATAAGGTACTGTATGGAACCTTGGAGATTCACTCACTACTAAATATTTTCCAAATCTGCTTAATACATAACATATAAAACCTTGAACAACTTAGGTCTAGGTTACCTCAAATACTATCTACCCCTATACAGACTTGTAAGGTCACTTAGATTGCTAGGGGAATTTGATTAATGATACTGTACTTTATAGTACATCACAGGGCATGTATCTCCCATAGATGAAGCACCAATCAACAATTATTTCAAACATCTTGCAAAGTCTCATCTTTCCCTAACCGATAAGATTGGACAATGTTTTATGTGCTTTGGAACTCTTGAATTATTTCCTTCAATTATATGCTTTTAAGTGGCTTGTTTTAATGCTTTTTAATATTGGACACTACTTAGAGATTTTAAAATATTAAGTGGTTTAGAAATGCTTTCACATAAATAGCAATAAATAAATAAGGAGGGAATCATACAATTCAACAGCTGCAGGTGCAAGTGAGTGGTTTTCACCGACATTACATTGGGGCAGGAAGGATTAAAACTCTATTCTCCACATTCTGAGTATTGTTAACAATGTTCTCTGGTTCTTATGTCTTATGTCCCCGCCTTCTGTCCACTTGTAAAAAGCTCTTTGTGAAATAGATTCATTGGTGCTTTGCTAAGCATAAAATAAATTACATTTATAACATGCTAAATTAAGGTTCACAGCTGATGGACCCTTAGCTTGGAATTAATACTTTAAATGTACTAAGGTTAAAGGGCAGTTGGAAATGTCTCCCTCTCCCTTCTTTCATTTCAACATATCTTTGTGCAAAATAATATGTGGCCATCTCTGCAGCTGTCCCAGATGTCAAGTGGAGATGGAGATCATAGTGATTGTGGGAAGAATCAGCAGTGATTCCGATTCTCCTTTGGAAAAATGGAGGTCCAGCTTTATTTCACTTATTGGCCCAGACTATTTGCTCCAGTTGTTCCAGGCCTCTCCTAGAAATCTGTTGGGTCCATGTCTAGCATATGTTCCTAATAGAATCACCATTGATGGGGCCAATTGTGTACCAGTGTCACCGTTTCTACTCCACAGAGCACTTGTTAATAACTAGGGGGTGCCTCATCTCACCGCCCCTACTCCTCCATGGGAAACCCTTAGAGCTTCCACTTTCAAACTCAAGCAACTATGAAGTGCACTTTTTAACCTTCCAAATTTTATTTCAGAAGCCAGTACTCTGTCCTATTCTGGACCTTCTTTGCTCTTCCATTTTCAATATCAATTCTCTGGAGATATCTGGAGATATTTTCAATATCAATTCTCTGCAAAATTCAGAAAGCACAAACTTTATTTATCAGACCAAAACCTTAGGGACAAAGTAGTTCCTTCACACCCAAAACACAGCTTTGTCTAATTCACTCCAAACTGGTGTCAAAGTTTTGTGCTCTTTTTGTGCAATCTTTTGTTACCAACCACTCACTTTTTGCCACTGCCCTGAACTGAGTAATTGGTACACTGTGAACCAAAATCCAAATGGCATTGTTCTCAGGAGGCGATCCTTCTTGTGACTGGGCTCCTGGACACACCCCTGGATAAGTAGGTTTTGTTTCTTGGTCTAAGTTTCATTTCTCTAAATAGGCATCACGGGTCATTGCCAATCAGGAGGGGGATAGGGTGGTTCAAGAATTATATAAGCATCAGCGCAAGAGTGTCCAGGCACATGATTGGCATTGCTGAACCCGCCCTCCCGCCCTTATTGTTGGTTCTCGGCCTTGCTTTGGACTTTGTGTGAGTCGCCTGCCTTGGGACAGGGACCAGGTAGGAATTTTTATCCATTTAGAAAATTAGCACTGGCCACTTGGTTTTTTGCCTACCCCTTTAGCAATTGCCACAACTTTCCAGGTTTGGCGGTTAGGCATTGGCTTAATTTTATGTGTGGAGGGGAGGTGTGGCCATCACCTGCCCCTCAATGATCAAAAGGTATTCCGTTAAAGGAATCTGGGGGTCCTGGATCTCGTCCGAATTCCGCTTGATGGGCTACGGCCATGCCGGAATAACAGGAACCTCACAGTAAGCTTCTGTTGGGCAAAACCCCAATGTTGCTGCCTCAGTGGGTTTATCTACATAGATTCTGTCAACTGGGGCAGTAGAATCATAGAATCATAGAGTTGGAAGAGACCACAAGGGCCATCGAGTCCAACCCCCTGCCAAGCAGGAAACACCATCACAGCACTCCTGACATATGGTTGTCAAGCCTCTGCTTAAAGACCTCCAAGGAAGGAGACTCCACCACACTCCTTGGCAGCAAATTCCACTGTGGAACAGCTCTTACTGTCAGGAAGTTCTTCCTAATGTTTAGGTGGAATCTTCTTTCTTGTAGTTTGGATCCATTGCTCCGTGTCCGCTTCTCTGGAGCAGCAGAAAACAACCTTTCTCCCTCCTCTATGTGACATCCTTTTATATATTTGAACATGGCTATCATATCACCCCTTAACCTCCTCTTCTCCAAGCTAAACATGCCCAGCTCCCTTAGCCGTTCCTCATAAGGCATCGTTTCCAGGCCTTTGACCATTTTGGTTGCCCTCCTCTGGACACATTCCAGTTTGTCAGTGTCCTTCTTGAATTGTGGTGCCCAGAACTGGACACAGTACTCCAGGTGAGGTCTGACACATGACATGGAACTGAGTAGTCAGTTATAGTCTTCAGCTAATGCCTATGCCAATACCACTCACATTTAATTTTCAATCAATAAAGTTGTGGCCTTAATGTTACACATCAACCTTAATTCTGTGTCTGTGTGTAGTTATTTCATAGGGGGCTGGCTGGGGGCCTCAAGACACAAATCAGTGTCAAACTTTGGTAATAGTCTCAAACCCTT
The DNA here is from genome assembly GCF_964188305.1 of Podarcis bocagei. Classification (NCBI taxonomy): domain Eukaryota; kingdom Metazoa; phylum Chordata; class Lepidosauria; order Squamata; family Lacertidae; genus Podarcis; species Podarcis bocagei. The sequence continues at coordinate 49,927,825 of NC_138138.1, read as the reverse complement.
TTGTACAGCAAACCTCACTCCCAAAATATTAAGCAGGTCCCTTAGAAAGGAAGGAGGGGTACGAGTGATTCTCCCAGCTAAAACATGCTGTTTTAGCAATTGTTGTTCATACCTATGGTGGACACATGTTCCCAAATATAAATTAATCTGTACATTATTTGATTAAAAGCAGCTTATGTACCAATCTGAATTTAATTGGTGGGAGATCTGCATGTAAAAAATTCAAGAAAGTCACAGTTTTGAAAGAAAACTGTGTTCTCTTTTGTGTAATGTTTCAGGAAGCAGAAATAATATTTTTTTATATTAAAATGCAAATTGAATTGAATTTGATGCCCATCACTAGGTGCTTCCAAATTAATACAGGGCATCAAATGAAACTCAGCAAGGACTATCAACATTAATTTTAAGTACCTATAATGTTACAGTAGGCTCTTGCATCCTAAGCCACTTGTGCTCTACACATACAAAAATACAACAGGATACATAGCAAAGTCCTTCAGTTCTTTCTCCTTATGAGTTGCTCCTTGCTATTCATCTGAGGCCTCAACATTATGATGTAGCATTTAGGGGCAAAGATGCAGCCCAATAAGCCAGCACTGGAGGACAGGATGGAGAAGATCTCCACCACTACCATATACTTCCCTTTGGTGCTCAGATAGGTTGGAACAAAGGACAACCAAACACTGCAAAACAGCAACATGCTGAATGTAATGAACTTGGCTTCATTAAAAGTATCTGGTAATTTGCGGGCTAAGAATGCCACAATGAAGCTGGCAATAGCCAAGAGTCCCAAATAGCCCAGGACACAGTAAAACATTGCAACGGAGCCTTCATTACATTGCACAATGATTTCCTCTGCTACAGAGTTCATGTCTAAATCAGGGAACGAGGGAGCAGTGGTCAGCCATACAGTACAAATACTTGCTTGGATAACAGTGCAGGAAAAGACAATGGAGTTGCTCAGTTTTTTCCCCACCCACTTCCTCATCTTGGACCCTGGTTTGGTAGCCATGAAAGCTACAACCACTGTGATGGTTTTTGCCAACACACAAGAAACAGCCATTGAGAAGACAATGCCAAAAGTTGGTTGTCGGAGGGGGCAGGTCACTGTGTTAGGTCTTCCAAGAAACAGCAATGTAGAGAGGAAGCAGAGCAAGAGGGAGATGAGAAGCGTGTACGTGAGGTCCCGGTTGTTGGCTTTGACTATGGGCGTATCTCTGTGCTTAATAAAAGTTCCCAACACCCAGGCTGAGATCAGGGAAAAGAAAACAGCAATCACGGCTGAACTTATCCCTAAAAGCTCTTGGTAAGATAGAAAGGTTATTGTCTTAGGGATGCAGTCACTTCTGTCTTTGCTTGCATGCTCTTGCTCTGGGCATCTGAAACAGTCATCAATATCTGAAAAAAAAACATTGAAAGAGATAGAATTTGATGATCAAATTCTTGCAAATTCCAAATGAGCTGATTGTCATATAAAATGCTACTCAACATTAAGTCAATACTTCTTTTACTTATGATCAAATTCTTGCTAATTGCAAATGAGCTGATAGTTATATATATATATATATATATATATATATATATATATATATGCCGCTCAACATTAACATTAAGTCAATTCTATATTTGCTTCTAGTTGCTTAGTTTATCTTGGGTCATAAGATCGTGCTTGATGCAATGGAGCTTACTGCCTAATTTGAATACACATATTAGACTGCCGCTTAATTGAAAGTCCTCTTGAGCAATCCTGGAAGGCATAAACTTATTTACACACTATTCTTATTTACCACTTGTAAATTGCCAATCATTTGACCCTTTATAATGGGGAAACGGAGGTAACAAATCACTTACCAATCTGGTTTGAAACCTTCCCTTCTGGACATGGAATACAATCATAGCAGCAAAATTGTTCTCCTTCCTTCGTTTTCTTCTGATAACCAGGCTGGCAGTGTTCATTACACACAGAAAGGGGAGGCACCTGCTCTTAAACAGGAAAGGGTTGCACTGGGAGTTTTTATTTTATTTTTACATTCTGCAAGTGCTAATCATCAAATTAAACAACAACAACAAAATTTGTTTAACAACAGCAGCAAAAATTTTCTCCTTCCTTCCTTTTCTTCCGATATCCTAGGTGGCAGTGCTCATTGCACACAGAAAGGCAAGCAGCTACCTTTACAGAGGAAAGAAATTGTGATGTGTGCTTTTGTTTTTCTGTTTTTGCATCATGAAAGTGCCAATCATCTTTCTTTTTTTAAAAAAGGCCAATCAATCAGCCCCATAACTTTCTACCCAGCCACACCATTGCTTCTTCTATTGCACTGTTGTTCGCATCAACGAGCAGTCTAGTTCATTTGCATTAAAAGCATAGGCAGCTTCACAGACATGCAGCACAACTATGCAGTCAAAGGGAATGCTTGGAATCCAATCGACACATCCAGCTGTAAAGCCACTTCCCTCACTCTCCATAACCAAGAATGTCTAGATTCCATACCTTGTTAAAGCTTGTGTGCCAATCAATTAGATCTTCATTGATCATGAATCCGTTTTCTTCAGGAGCTCTAGGATCTTCCACCCTTCCAACTTTCACATGAAGGAAAGAATTGTTTGGAAACATGATCATGTTCATTACATCAAATCCACCGCTCCTTTCCCCTTTTTCATTAAAGAACACTGTCTCTCCGGCTGAGTTGTTAAAGGAAATGTCTTGAAGATATGAGTGCATCTAGTTGAAAGAGAAGAACATAAAAAGAGACCAGAAACTAATGGAGTTTGTTTTGCAGGAGATATATGTTACTGGATACACAAATGACTTAATGAACTTCTATATTCCTCCACCAGTAAGAAATGAATTATGTATTCACAAAAATACACCCTTCTTTCTGCTCACTGAAAAATGTAACCAAACCTATGTTATGTGGAATATAAAGAAGTAATAAACCTAGAACAACCATTAGGGGATTATTTTGAGCTAAATATGAATCACACTGAGAGCCAGTGTGGTGTAGTGGTTAAGAGCGGTAGTCTCGTAATCTGGGGAACCGGGTTCGCGTCTCCGCTCCTCCACATGCAGCTGCTGGGTGACCTTGGGCCAGTCACACTTCTTTGAAGTCTCTCAGCCCCTCTCAACTCACAGAGTGTTTGTTGTGGGGGAGAAAGGGAAAGGAGAATGTTAGCTGCTTTGAGACTCCTGAAGGGGAGTGAAAGGCGGGATATCAAATCCAAACTCTTCTGAATAAGGGGACAAATGCATAGATATTATGGGATGCCAGTAAGGCAGTTATGAAGGGTTTATATATCCAGCAAAATATATACAGGAGAAAACTGATAGAACAGAAGAAGAGGGAAATTTTGGACAGCCTAATGAAAAAAAGAAAGAGAACTAATGTGTAAACCAAATAAAGAATCCAAGAAGCAAGCAATTAAAATAGTACAAACACAATATTCAATGATTATTATGAAATAGAGTTGAAGATTAAAAGAATGAAACAAAAATATTTTGAACTTGCAAATAAACCAGGGAAATGGTTAGCATGGCAAATGAATAAAAAGGAGTTAAAAAACTCTGTAGATAAAATTAAACTAAATGAAAAAGTTATAGACAACCCAAAAGAGAATAGGAAAGTATTTGTTAAATATTACACAGTTTTATATAGAAAGGGGGACAGAGATAGACTAATATTTAAAGGCAAATAACCTACCAAAAATTAAAGAGGAAAATTAGTAAAGAGGAAAATGCCCAGATATCAACTCAAGAAGTACAGTGGTACCTTGGTTTACAACCATAATCCGTTCCGGTGGTCCGTTTGTCAACCAAAACAGGTTGTAACCCAAGGTGCGCTTTTGCCAATGAGGCCTCCCAAATTTTTTTGTTCATAATCCCCCCAAAATGGGTTGTAATCCAAAAAAAGTTTGTAAACTGGGACACACAATTCTGGGTTTGATGTGGTTGTAATCCAAACATATGCAAACCTGACTGTTTGCAATTAATCAGGCAAAAATAGGAAAATTGCCAGACCAGATTGACTATCAGCAAAATATTACAAAAAATTAAATAAGCAGCTTTTAGCACCATTAAATGATATAATGAATGAAATTTTAAGATCAGGAAAAATACCAGAGAAATGGGAAGATGCATATATAACATTAATTCCAAAACAAGAGGCAGATTTGACCCAAATAAAACATTACAGACCAAATTTGTTATTAAACGATTATAAACTGTTTGCTAACATAATGGCTGATAGGATAAAAACAATATTAAAAGAATATATACACCATGACCAGGCAGGATTCCTTCCAGGGAGACAAATGAAAGATAATATATTATAGATGTCAGAGAATACCTGGAAGTAAGTAATGAAAAACAAGCAGCATTAATGTTTATAGATTCCGAAAAAGCCTTTGACAATGTCTCTTGGGAATTGATGAATAAAATCCTTGAAGAAGTGGATTTTGTAGAAAAATTTAGGAAAGGAATTTCTGCAATATATTCAGATTGAAAAGCTAAATTTATTGTGAATCAGGTGGTAACAGATAAATGTAAGATACTGAAGGAAACAATACAGGGATGTCTGTTATCACCTTTACTCTGGTCCTAGAAGTCTTGGCGAGGAACATTAGGGCTGACAAAAACATTGGAGGAATCCTGGTAGGGAAAAAGGCTTAAAAATTGAAAGCATATGCTGATGACCTTTTAATTACAGTTGAAGACAATAAGATTTTAGAAAAAATAAAGGAATTTGAGCAAGTTGCAGGCTTCAAACTAAATAAAAATAAGACTCAGCTGTTGGCTAAAAATTTATCAGAATTAGATAAAAAAAGAATTATTCCAGACTATAGAAATAGAGATTTATAAGAAGGTCAAATATTTAGGAATTTGGCTTACAACTAAGAATATCAACCTTTATAAAGACAATTATGAAAAGTGTTGGAATGAAATAAAAAGAAATGTAAAAAATATGGGGCAGAATGAATTTATCATTATTAGGAAGAATTACAGCTATTAAGATGAACACATTGCCAAAAATGTTGTTTTTGTTCCCGTCAATACCAGTAATAAGTAACATAGCATGCTTTAAAAAATGGCAAAAGGATATCTCAAAATTTACAGTGGTACCTCGCAAGACAAATGCCTTGGAAGATGAAAAACTCGCAAGACGAAAGAGTTTTTTGTTTTTTGAGTTGCTTTGCAAGACGAATTTCTCTATGGGCTTGCTTCACAAGACGAAAACGTCTTGCAAGTTTGTTTCCTTTTTCTTAAAACCGCTTGAAGAGGTGCAGTTGCGACTTGACCGTGCTTCGCAAGACGAAAAATTCGCAAGACGAGAAAACTCGCAGGACGAATTAATTTCGTCTTGCGAGGCACCACTGTATATGGAAAGGGAAGAAACCAAGGATAAAACATAAAATACTTACAGATATTAAAGACAGAGGAGGTTTCTCCCTTCCAGACTTCAAATTATATTATGAAGCTGCTTATGTTACTTGAATCTGGGATTGGATTAAATTAGAAAACACAGATTTGTTAGATCTGTAAGGACACAATAACAGAGTTGGATGGTATGTGTATCTGTGGTATAATAAATGGAAAGTACATAAAGCATTCCATAATCATATAATTAGGAGATCACTTTTAAAAGCATGGGGAAAACATAAGGACCTTTTAGAACAAAAGAGAAGAAGAAACTTTTTATGTATGCTACAACAGTGGCTAGGATATTGCTAGCCCAAAGATGGAAAAGCGACGAAATACCAACTAAAGAACAATGGCAAGAAAAATTGATGGAATATGCTGAAATGGTGAAGCTAACTGAAAGACAAAGACAATAGAGACTTTTTAAAAGACTGGGAATCATTTATGAGGTACCGAGAGAAACAATGCAAAGAAAGTTTGAGTAAACGCTTACAATTAATAAACAAATACAGAAATTATAAAGATCATGTTAAAATGATAAGAGAATAATATTTTATATAAAGAACTCAACATGAAGATATAATACAGAAACAGGGGAATTAATATGTAAAAAACCAGAAGAGGAAGTTAAGGGAGGTTGAGGGGAAGAAGAGAAGAAGAGTTTGGATTTGATATCCCGCCTTTCACTCCCTTTCAGGAGTCTCAAAGTGGCTAACATTCTCCTTTCCCTTCCTCCCCCACAACAAGCACTCTGTGAGGTGAGTGGGGCTGAGAGACTTCAAAGAAGTGTGACTGGCCCAAGGTCACCCAGCAACTGCATGTGGAGGAGCGGAGACGCGAACCCGGTTCACCAGATTACGAGACTACCGCTCTTAACCACTACACCACACTGGCTCTCAAGGGGAGAGGGATCTGGGGAATTATATTCTTTTGTTATCTGATATGTTGTTATTATGATGATGATAAAAAAACACTCTATAAAAACTATTTTAAAAAAGAAAAAAGAAAAAGGGTGATGTATCCACAAAAATACACCCTTCTTTCAGCTCACTGAAAAATTCAACCAACCCTAAATACTATTGGGTGTACAGAAGTAATAAACCTAAAACAACCATTCCTACCTACCGGTAATATTGTTTAGATAGTATACAAAAATACAGAAATATAAGATATTTTAATATGGCAAGTGAAAATTTATGAGACAGTAACAGGTAAAATTCTTTTCAGTCTCAGTAATGGGAGGAATGCAGAATCCCAAAGCCATCATGAAATAAGATGCTTAACAGCGGTTACTAATAGATGCTTAATAGTGGTTACCGAAGGATGGATTGAGCCAAACTAATGGGAAGAATACAATCCACACACAGTACCTGCCAAGGCTGCACTTCTGGAAGTTCGAACCTTTTTCTGCTCACCATTGCTCTGTAGTTGGATCGATATGAGTACATGATATGAAGAGCATGGGCCACCACATAGACAGCATTATAGATACTGTAGCTGTGGGCAGTCATGTGCATTTCAAAGAGTGGATCAGGAAGGCTCTCCAGAGTCTCTTCCCCAGTGCAGGGTCCACTGTATATTAATGAGAAATTGCCATTTGGAAGGTTACAGTCAAATGCTTTCTCCCAGAAGCACGTGAGAAATCCATCTCTCAAGCAACTATTAGGTTTTCTACTCTGAAGAAAATCATTGAACCCCAGAGGATCATTTGAGTGAACTGTGAAGCTAATGGCACCATTGAAATATTGAAGGTCCCAACCCCTTTGAAAGTCTAATAATATGAAATCAATCTCAGATGTCATAATCCACACTCTTCTAATTGATCTAAGTCCAAAATCTTGCATGAATATAACAGTTGTCAGCCATGCGATTACCACAGTTTCTCCGTACATTAGAAATGTACTGACTGTATTATCAATGAATGGTGCAGACAATCTCCAGTACGTCTTATAAAGTTCAGGAATACTATCTGAATGAAATTCTTCTGGGATTCTCTCTATGAAAGCCGAACAAATTTCATTCTGTCTAAGCAAGATTTCCATGTCATGCAAGAAAGATTCTCCACTGACTCCATCGTCTGCAAAGAGCCCAACCCACGTCCATCCAAAATGTTTAAGCAGTCTGATAATCCCTGTGTACTGAAGAGCTGAGTTGGGAACCATGCAGTAAAAGGAGCGGGTAAGACTTGTGAGACCTTTCTCTGGAGGAAATGAGCCATAAATGAGCTGGAAGAAATTAAGAAATATTGTAGAACTAGTTTTGGATTATTTTTTGTGTATATACAACACATACTCTATGAAGAAATCAATTGATCTTATGAGAGTTGAATCCAAGTTATGGTAATATTAAATTTAACATGCAATAGCCTGAAGTACACAAGGATACAAGAGCATATTACAAAACAAATGGAAAAACAAATTCAATAGCTGTCAACACAACAAGAAATAACAGTATGAAGATCGCACATAGCTGAAGGGAAGTAATGGTTAAAGGAGGAGGGAGGAGTAAGGCAGTAATTGGAAAATTGTAGCGGACAAATATGCAATTTAGGAGGTTAAGGACAAGGAATTAAAAGAAGAAGATTAAAGTTCAATAGTAAAATGAGAAAATCTGAGAAGAATTTAGTACAAATGAAAACATGAGAGTTATGTTATTCCTTCTATCTTGGTTTATTTTGGTTGTAAGGTCTTCTGTTGTAAAGGTTTCTTTTGGTTGTAAAGTTATCTGTTGTAAAGATTGTACATAAAATCAATAAAATATTGTGTATATAGGTCTTTTGATACAACAAGAACTCATTGAAGCAATCAATTGATCTTATGAGAGTTGAACCCAATTTATGGTAATATTATACACTTTCTATGAGTTCCCATCCATCAACCTTTTTTATATGATTATTAAGGAGCAATCCTGTATTGGAATTACAATCACTTAATGGGATTAGGTTTTCTTGGCACGGACACCTGCCTATAACTCTGATTCACTTCAGCAATTTGAATTGTGATTTCCACATGAAGTGCACATCTGCTGGATTAAAATCCATGCCTAATATCTGTCATATCCCTTCCATGTTTTGAAACACAGAATTACTCCTAGAATGGCAAGAGTAAAATTTGTGGGGGAGGGAGGGGGAATCCCAAAGCCACATTGGTAGATCTTACCTGTGGAATCTTGTAGTGGCCTATGATCTCAGACATTTGGAAAGAAGTATCAGAGTCAAATCCCCCAATGATGCTTAGGAGATTTTTTTGGGTGTCACATTTGTAGTTGGGGACAAACTTAGAGGATTTGAAAAGGAGTTCAAGAGTGCTCTGGTAAGTCATCTTTGCATTGTTGTAGCTGTCATAGATATGGAACCCAAGTGTGACGTTAGGCAAGATCCTGGGATTCTCATTTATCTCTTTCACAGCAAATGCCAAGGCCAGGATGTGCTGATAGAACTTTGTCACCATACTGAAAGAAGAGCCCATTTTTAATTTCAGAGGAGAACTCTACAATGCATTAAATGTGCATGCAACAATAGTGGTCATTTCTTCCCCCATCTCATTTAGATTGTAATAAAATTATTTTATTTTATTGTCAGATTTCTCAGGTAATTTAAACCTTCCTCTTCAGCTCAAATATAATTCAGGAAATCTGAGGGCATACTGGTAGTTTTGAAACATCACTCGTTTGTCCTTTGAGCTTTCCCAGAAAGCAGAAAGCTTTCATTTTCTGTGTCATGCCAAAATGTGTAAAATATTGAGTTTTTGTACAAAAGGTATCAGAAATTCTGCAGCAGATGCTGATTAATTCTCATGTGGACTAATAAAAAAAATCAAATTGATGTACAAATGTGGAAAACTAATATTAAGACTCAAAAAAGAGAAACATGGAAAATAGGAATTAGACAGATTTGCCAATGCCTATTATGAACCCAACATGAAGGTCTGTCTTGAGTTTACAAACATGTCAAATTCAGCACATTGCAAAATATTTCCCACTACAACATCTGAGCACTAATATGTATCCATTTCTTTTTTTAAAAAATCATTTTCAAAACTGTTCTTATTTCTTAGTCACAGACCAACCGAAATCCAAACTTTTATTAATAACATTTTAAAATCCCTACTCCTTGAATTGTGGATCCCCTTGGATTGATTACTCCTGTGCAATTCATTGCATTGTTCTTAGTGAACCATACAAGGCAAGAAGATGTAGACAGGGAAAGGATGCTTACTATGCCGTGTCAAAGTGCTTTGGTGACGGCTGGTTTTTGAAGAAGAATCTATAGGGAGAGTAGATGATATGCGAAGCAATCCCACCAATGTGAAGGTCACCTGGCTCATACCATTCCTGTGGAACAGGGAGGTAATGAGTCATTGGGCATTTCATAGTGTCTGCTTTGCCCACTATGGGAGGCAACAAAAGCAGCATCAGAAAGAGCCACAGTATCCTAGACTTCATTTTAGATCAGGGTATTGCGCATAGTGCTGGGTCCTGGCAATGCAGCAGCTATTGAAGCTATTGAACAAGCAAAATTTTGAGAACTGAAGAACTTCAAATGTGTGCCTTGATTAGTAGCTGAAATTTCCAACACTCTGATATCAAGTGTGGCTGAGCAGATGAAGAAAAGCAGAAACTGTTGGAAAGCAAACTAACAGAAAGTTGCCTGTCTTTGGCCCCCTACTCCCAAGCTCTCAATTTGGCTAAAGTGTATTTATAACCACTTTCAGAATGGCTTCTTGATTTCTTTCTGCTGACTTCTATAAAGCAGTTGGAGTTTTTACCAGTTGAAGAGATTATAGTCTTCTGGTTAATTACAGGGAGACATAATTACTTCTTAAGAGCTAAGGCTCTCGACCTGCACTCTTGGAAGCAAACATGTTGTTTTCTTGCTTGAGATCTGACCACAATAATTTAGGAGCACAAACAGTGGCAAATTTGTTACAGTAGGGATATGGAGAATGTGGTTGTGCTCGTGATCTATTTGTGGCCTTGCCAGGGCCATCTGGTTGGGCACTTCTAGAACAGAATGCTAGATGGGATGGTCCTTTGCCTTGATTCTGACCTTGTCCTTATGTCCTTTCTCACTGATGTTTCCTGGGTCCTTTTTCAAGGACAATTACAAAAGTGGGAAGGAGCTATGTGATCATCCTTGCCCATATTGTTCTGGCCTTAGAGATCCCTGGCACTGTCAATTTTTTCCATGACTCCATCCTCTCGAAGTCCAGGTTCTCTGCTGCTAAACTAGTTTTTCTACTCATTAAGTCATAGATTGCAGCTCAGAAACAAAGCACTGGGCAGAAGGGGGGGGGGAGAGATCACAGTGAGGGGAGATATAAACCTGATGCTCCTCAGTTGATTAGATATTGCAGCTCAGTAAGGGGAAAATGTCATTTCTCATCAACTGAGATGTGTGTGTGTGTGTAGATGTTTCTACCCAGAATCAACTCTCTCTCCTCTCACTCCCTGTCTTCCCTACCTGACTCCTAACCTATCCTCCCAACCTCAATCCCAACATACTCCAAACCAAACTAAATCCTGTTTCCCCAAATCCTCTCCTCTTCA
>NC_138138.1:46907320-46932320 GCF_964188305.1 Podarcis bocagei | reverse complement strand
CTCAAGGAATCTTACAAGCACCTTTGCAAATTATGCACAGGGACCTGGAAATATACTAGGAAATACATAAATATACCAAGAGAAGGTGAGGAGGGGCTCACAAGTCACAAATCAAGACTGTGGCCTTGCTAGATTTGGGAAATAGATGCCCCAAAGCAGAAGGAATTGAATTATGTGTAGTGGAATAACCTTTAGTCCTCAGAAGGTACCATCTCTCAACCAATCTGAACCCATTTTCTGCACCCTAGTTAACCATCATGTTCTCTGAGACCTCTGTCCATGTTGATACTTTCACATATCACCTCTAACTGCAAGATTTGGCCAAGCACTGGATTCTTCACTCTCAGACTTCAGGATCTTCTGGAGATATAAGCTTAGAAGTTTCAGAATCATGCTGGGGAAGGAATCAGGCATTTTTAAACTAGAAAGTAGCACTTTCCCCATTCGGAGGCTTTCTTCGGACATCCACCCTTGGATTTCTCCTCCCATTATAGACTGCTTTTCTTCTCTTTGGGAATCACACACCAATGCAGCAGGAGGATGGAGGGTCCTTTTGAAGAGCATCTGGGAACCGAGCAATTAGGCACAGCTGGGTTGAATGAGTTCACAGCCTTGTGCAGGGTAAGGTGCCCAGGTTTGGGATAAGGCAGGAGCTACTTCTGATTCTTGAAAAGAAGGCACCAGAACACACCATGGGAGTGTCACTGATGCCCTATAATACCGGCCCATTCACCATACTTGATACTTTCTCACCTCGTCCTGGACAAGCATGACTGAAGAGGTGCCACCAGTCCCCACAGGCACTGCTGCCTGCACAGCCAAGGCCTCAGTGAAGAAAAGTTAGAGGGCAGTGGTGTCAGGGGGAGCCTCCAAGCCAACCAGACCCAATAGGAATGTTGACAATTGAGGTTGTTGTTTACTGATGTCTTCCCACTATATTCTTTCAGAGTTGCACATTTAGTCTTGGTTTCCCAAGAAGATAACATTAATAGATGGTGACATAGGGAACGTTCACCTATGAGATCTGGCAACTGAGTGCTTTGCATTTTCACTCTAAAATAACTCCCATTGGTAAGGGTAGTTGGGGTACCAGCTCAAATCCCACCATTTCTTAGCCTAGTTTCATAACTACAGAATCGATGTACATAATCTGACTTCCCCACACAAATTTTAAATCAGCTTGCAAAGTCATTGTGGCTGTGCGTGTGGCAGGGCAGAGTTGGGGTTATAGGAGCTGGGGAATCCAACAACATCTGAAGTGCCACAGATTCTTAACCCTTTCATTAGCTTCCAAACCCTTAATAGTACCTGCCACAGCAGTACAAATGGGAATTACAACGAGCTGGAGCACCTTCAGATTTCCATTCTACTGCTAACTCCAGACTGGTGTTACGGAAAAATCTAGGTGCGAGGCTGCTCAGTCACCCAGCTCATTGGGCAGAGCCTGCAGGTCCCTGCGGAATAAAGGAAGGAGTCCAGCCACCAACCGGAGCAAATAGCTGTAGACCAAAGTTTATTGCACAACAGGTTCAAAGAGGAATTTTGAACCCCGAGGATGGGGTGACAAAGACTTTTAAAACTTTCCCACCATATCCCAGAATACAGTTCGTACAGCATCATTGATACATCATTGCTACATCACTGACATGTCACAAAAGGGGAGGGGTAGACAGGGGTTACACTAGTTTAACCTTGGCAAACATGTCCAGACAAGTCCTTGGTACAAGATTAGCATAAGCAGACATGTCAGGGCAAGACCCAGGTATAATATTAGCATAGGCAAACTGAAGTCCCACCACCCAAAATACAATAGAACTACCTTTGCATATCTGGACCCCTTGGCAAGTCTGGTGATGAGATTAGGCTTTCCTTGGCCAACAATCAGATCAGCAATTGTCACCTCTGGGCACTTCCTGGGGTAGGAGGTGTGTATACATGTCCTCATGCTTGGGGGTTTTCCAAGACCAAAATAGTGTTGAAATGGAGGAAACTGGCAAAGGGGTTGATTTTATATGATTGTTAAAGCTAGGTAACTTCCCTGAGCTGTCAAGTCAAAAGGATACATTTATGCATAATATTTGTAACACTTAACAACTTTAAAGATGTGCCCCCCCATAATTGCTATAACACTGGAAACCATCAGCAAAGAAATAATTAGGTGCCTATGTCATCAAATAAACTGAGAAAGGCCAATTGGAGGCTGGAAGACAGGATACTGTACATGCTGGGACTGGGAATTTATGGTTCTCCAGATGCTGTTAACCTATGCCACACTCATTGTCTCTCGGCATTGACCATGTTGTCTGGGATTGATGGGAGTTGAAGTCCAATCCTGGCCCGTAATTTTCTTAAGTTAATAGGTCTAAATTGGACTTCCTGTTTCTGACTTCTTTTCTTCCTTCTTAAAGTGACTGTATTTGCGCCTAAAGAAACCTGTGTAACACAGAACACGCAGAGAGACGTGGAGACTAAGAAAATAAGCTGGAGCAAAAGTACAGCACAACTCTTTATTGCGAAAGTTTAAGACGTAAGGTGTGTGTGCTTTAACAAGTAGTCGTGGCCGAGTGGTTAAGGCGATGGACTAGAAATCCATTGGGGTCTCCCCGCGCAGGTTCGAATCCTGCCGACTACGGTGCTTTCTTTCCTTTTCCTGAAATCGTCTTTGCTTAAATAGTCAAAAAACTTCTTCGGTTTTAGGCAACCATCTTTAAATACCTTTTGGGCCGGACAGGTGTTTTGTTACTCCTTACTTTCCACGCAGCGCTCATCAACTACAGTCAAACCACTATACGTATCTATTACTGAAGACTAGGGAGTTTTCCCTCTAAAAGTGTTGTAGGTTACTGCTTGTATAAGCTTCCTTGAAATAGTAATAAAAAATATGTTTCTCACAAAGAGTGTTTTGCAGGTGAATTGCAGGCATACTGCTTAAGGTAATTGTCATGCATGTACGTGTAGAATCGAGTAGAAACGTGCTAGTTTAAACTGGCTGGTTATGGGAGGGTAACCTTCCCCCCCCCTCCATTTACTGAGACCAAGAAAGGTCATTACTAACTCCTCGTTAGTATAGTGGTAAGTATCCCCGCCTGTCACGCGGGAGACCGGGGTTCGATTCCCCGACGGGGAGATCATTGGCTTTTATAATTCTTTATAAGTGCATTCACATTACAAATTGTTGTGAACCAGAAACAATTGAGGATATTTTTTCCCCAATAGGCTTCAACAGATGGATAAAAAGTTCTCTGCCATGTGTTTCTCCTGGGAATTTTTTTTTAATATGCTGTTATGGTCTGTGTCCTTTTTAATTGTTGGTTTGCTGGGTTTTTTATTGCATTCTGTACATCATGTTGAAGGTGATATATAAACAAACAAACACAAACGTGAAATGCTACATTTGTATAGTGTGATGCCATCTTCAAAGCCCCTTTTAAAATTGCTTTTGCCACTTGAAATCTCTGGTTTCCTTTCTATGGGGCAGTGTCATGTTTAATTGCATGAAAGCATACCATCGGAAAATATCACCTTAGCACAACTGCATTCCAACAAAAATGTAGGGTGTAGAATGCTAGCGGTTACTAGAATAAGGGGTCATCCTATGGCAAGATCTGCCAGGATCAGCAGTTTAGCATGCAATGAATCTGCAGCTCAGCCAGCATTAAATCCCCAACCCAGGCCCCAAGATGCATTGTAGGGACTGGTGAAAGTCCCCCAAAAGAGTTTTTGTTTTAATTTTTATTGTGTTAAAAAATAGATTACAAACATAAAGTCCAAAACAAAGCAGAATAAACAAGACGAAGCAAAACAAAAAATAAAACCAAAAGAAAAATCACACCTACAAAGAAAACCATATCATCATATTAATCGTTACGTACATATACACGTATTGACTTCCTTCCTTTGTTCTGAGACCTCATACTTTTTAATCTTTCTGTATTGTTGTGTCTAGTGTAGATTACCTCTATCTTCATACCTCTTGCACCATTTCTTTAACCCTGCAAAGCTTCATTCATTACATACTGCTATACAGTGCTACCTTGGGTTACATACACTTCAGGTTACATACACTTCAGGTTTACAGACTCTGCTAACCCAGAAATAGTACCTCGGGTTAAGAACTTTGCTTCAGGATGAGAACAGAAATTGTGCTCCAGTGGCGCGGCGGCAGCAGGAGGCCCCATTAGCTAAAGTGGTGCTTCAGGTTAAAAACAGTTTCAGGTTAAGAACAGTCCTCCGGAACGAATTAAGTACGTAACCAGAGGTACCACTGTACTTACTCCAGGACAATGTTTTTTCATATATTCTTTAGCACAATCCCATTCTTTTACTAATTTTTGATCCAATTGTCCCCTTAAGAATGCTGTGAATCTTGCCAAATATATATATTCACAAAATTTGATTTGCCATTCTTTTATTGATGGGATTTTTCCCCCTTTCCAATTTTTTGCAATGAGCATCCTGGCAGCTGTTGTTGCATAGAGGAATACTTTTCTTTGAATGCCAGGAATATCGTTTGTGATTATACCTAAAAGGAATGCTTCCAGTTTTTTACTAAAATATATTTTGAACATCTTTTTGATTTCCTCATATATTTCATTACAAAATTGTTTAATAGGTCAGCATTCCCACCACATGTGAAGCATTGTTCCTATTTCTTTCTTGCATATCCAACAGGTATTTGATTTTAATTTGTAAAATTTGGCCAGTTTTACTGGATGTACCATTGGTACATCATTTTCATCAAATTTTCTTTAATTGTATAACATGCCATAATTTAATATCACATTTCTATAATTTCTCCCATTGGTCCAGCCTAATTGTATAACTTTAACTCCCGTTCTAAGAATAGATTATACATTGTGGATATGCTTTTTTTATTTTGTAATTTTACTTTTTGTAATTTTAATTCTTCTTTTTCAAATCCTATTATTTTGTCCTGATTAAATATTTGGGCAATTTGGTGATATTGTAACCACGTGGTGCAGTATTGGGTCACCTCTTTGTATGGTCTTAGTTTTAATTGGCCCTGTTCCTCCTTTAGGAACTGCTGGTATGCCGCCAATCTTCCTGTCGTATTTTTCTTTTTGACGGATATTACTTTTAAAGGTGATACCTACCATGGGGTTTTCAGTTCTAACAGCCAGACCTTATATAGCGAGTTTTTAATTGCATGGTTTACAAATCCTTTATGAACCGCCACCTTACTGTAAATTAGATAGGCAAAGTTTTTCTGAGGTGTGGTTGACACAGGAAGGTGGGGGACTTAGGCTGAATCCTCAGTCTATTCAGTTTACCCACATAATCTGGCAACCCCGCATAAAGGACTAATCTAATGTAAAGGCTTCTTTTCCCTCTGCCAGGCTTAGGCTGAGCAGCCACTGAAATGCCCAACAGGGTTTGGATCGGGTGTAACGAGGGACTTTCTATTTTTTGTACCTGATTTGAAACATTAGTTTGAAGAGCCCGGGTAGCTCAGTCGGTAGAGCATCAGACTTTTAATCTGAGGGTCCAGGGTTCAAGTCCCTGCTCGGGCGTTTGTAATTTTTCTTCCACCCTATGCCTCTTCATACATCTTTTAAAATTACTTTCTTCCACTAGTTAATGGCAAACGAGTGACATCACGTTGGTATTCTACACTTCCTGATCATATGAAGCTTATATCAAGCTTATAATACCAAGAACAAACTTAATTGGTCTCTACGGTGCTACTGGACGATTTTTTGATTTTTTATATATATTTCGACTGAGTCTGACCAGCAGGGTTACCTACCTGAATCTAATCATGTCATGGTTTGTTTGTTTTGAAGCCATTCAAAATAACACAGACAGCATAATACGTTTTATCTGTGGAAGAAACTACCTATCAACGTGCATGTGGGATGTTCTCATATATGGCAGCATTACTGATGAGGGTCTGTGATCTCAAGACTGAAGTTCAGCTTTACATTTTCTAAGAATGCGCACATGGGTCTGTGCTTCTGATTTATCAAAAGTTGAAGCAACAAAAACACTATACCGACGAAGGTGGGATTCGAACCCACGCGTGCAAAGCACAATGGATTAGCAGTCCATCGCCTTAACCACTCGGCCACCTCGTCAAGCACAAAACGAATATTTTCAACTCCGGTACTTAAAAAGTGCTTCAATACTCCACTTCAAAAGGATGTAGCTTTTTGCAGTATGCTTTTAAGGTGGTTTCATATTGAATAAACGCGGTAGGATTACAATGTAACTTGCATATTTCCCAGAACATAGTCAATGAAATTGAGCGGATTTTATAAGAATTATGAACGGTGAGGTTTATTAGACATAAAGCTGCTTAACTAATGTATTAAAAAGCCTTTTGAATCTAAAATCCCGACTTTAAATGTTACACAAACCTAGCACTCGCCATCTTGAAAGAAGCAGCCTTCTCTAGGGGTGGTGGACGAGGAATGGCCCTGCTGTGATGGTGCCCAAATCAAACAAATGCATCCTCCCTTTGGGAGCCTCTGTTAAGCAGTCAACTTCAACTCAACACGATTAATCGAGTAATTTGTGGCTTTCTGAATGCAGTCCGACTGTAAACGGCACCTCTAAACTTCTTCAATCTTAATTATTTGGGGAAGGGGGGTGTATTATTCAGTTAGGATAAGCGGCATAAAAAAGACTTTTTATACAAAGAAACAATGAAATTGCGAAGCATATTTCAATCCCATTTAATTCCAGGGGGTGGGATTAGCATTTTCCTTAACAAGTAAAAGGCTAAAGCCATCGCCAGCTGAACAAGATGCATTCCCTTTTCGGGGCTTCCCAGCTTCATTTTAGAAAGTGCTTAAAAGACCCTTTAAGTACCAAATTTCCCATTCCCATGGTCATTTTCATAGTTTGTATCTTTTTGTTACCTTCCTAGTTAGTTAGTTTCCTTTCCTAACAGACGACGTGCCGGAAAGCTGCAAGAGGTAATTTAGCATCGTGCGAGCTCTTTTCCAAGACCATGTGGTGGCTCTTAAAAGAGCCTTTGTGGTGCAACAAGGTTCGTGTTCTGGGGACGCGGGCGGGCGCTTCTTAGGCTCTCTCTCCGCGGATGCGCCTGGCGAGCTGGATGTCCTTGGGCATGATGGTGACGCGCTTGGCGTGGATGGCGCACAGGTTGGTGTCCTCGAACAGGCCCACCAGGTAGGCCTCGCTCGCCTCCTGCAGAGCCATCACGGCCGAGCTCTGGAAGCGCAGGTCCGTCTTGAAGTCCTGCGCGATCTCGCGCACCAGGCGCTGGAAAGGCAGCTTGCGGATCAGCAGCTCTGTCGACTTCTGGTAGCGGCGGATCTCGCGCAGCGCCACGGTGCCCGGCCGGTAGCGGTGAGGCTTCTTCACTCCGCCCGTGGCCGGCGCGCTCTTCCGGGCGGCTTTGGTCGCCAGCTGCTTGCGAGGCGCCTTCCCGCCAGTCGACTTGCGAGCCGTCTGTTTTGTACGGGCCATTGCTCCCAAAAGAAGTATAAAAAACAACCCAAAGCGCCGCAAGTCCCCACAGACGAAACAACAGATAAAGTAAAGCGAAAGTTCCATGGCCGGATATTTATAGGTAGCTGGCTGCCCGTTGATTGGCTGGAAGAGATGAATGGAACCGTTGCAGAGTTCGAATTTCCCAAACTATGCAGGGATTGGGCAGAATTTCAAAACCACCCCGCCCCTTCTAATGACTACATTTTGTCTCCTATCCATTCAGCCTTGCTATTTTGTGAAATGGGTCTCCGCCCCCACTTTAAACAAAAACCGGTCTTTGCTTTACAAGGAAGCCCTCCATAAGGCAGATGGCAAATCTATTTCTGCACATAGAAGCATTCTAGTATATGGTTAGTTTACAGACACAAACAAATCTTTGCCTCACCCCCACCACCCAAGTAGATCACGGTCCTAAATTTAGACGGGGCGGGAAGGAAACCAGAGTAACCAATCAGTGCAGAGAGAGAAACAATAGAAGAGGCAAGGTCAGCAATCAGGAATGTGATGTCTTTGTAGTTCGTGGCAAATATCAGAAACCAGTAGGTCCCTAGCCTAGTGCCAGCACCATTTCTTTCCACTTTGTACTGTGAAAGAGTAATCATTGTTCAAAAGCTGTGGCTTCTTTCCTTTCAACATAAAAAAATTCCTTCCAGTAGCACCTTAAAGACCAACTTAGTTCTTGGTATGAGCTTTCGTGTGCGCATGCACACTTCTTCAGATACACTGAAACAGAAGTTGCCAGACCCTTCTATATAGTGAGAAGGTGGGGAGGGGTATTACTCAGAAGGGTGGTGGGAATGGGAGATTGGCAGATAGCTGAGATGAGCCTGTTGACGACTCTTAACGACTGTAATAGGTCTTACAGTGAGAGACACAAACAACTGACCCTCTTGGATAGCATACCTCTTATCTTTCACAATACTGATGATTCATAGAATTGTAGAGCTTGAAGAGACCCGAAGGATCATCCTGTCCAACCCCCTAAAATGCAGGTGAAGAATCCCTGGCAGATGGCTATCCATGAGTCTTGAACTTAAGAAAACCCTGCTAGAGCAAACTGAACTTCCATCTACCTACACCCTACGGTGTAATCCTATTCACAAGAAGCTGGTGTAAAGTTAAGTGAAGCAAGAGTAAAGCACACCACAACCAGACTCCATTCTGGAGCAAGTATACTGCTAGCTGAGCTGGCTGGCCTAAGCCCGCCAGAAGGAAAACAAGCCTTTAAAATAGTGCTTGAGTCACACCACTATTTTTGATGCCTTAATTTACATGGTGTTGCCAGGTCATGTGACTGAGATGAGCTGATTTAGGATCTTGCCTGGATTCCTTGTTTTCTTGGTTTAAAGTGTCATTATACTGGCCCATTTTCTGTCCTCTGGTATGGAGGCTTATCTTAGGGGAAAACAAATGTATCTTTGTTAGAATATGAGCAATTTCATATTTGAGTTCTTTGAGAACTTTTGGCTGGATGGTAATTTCTTGGTGTGTCCCCCCCCCCCACCAAATCTACCAGAAAAGTAAATGGTCTTGTCACCACTATTTGCCTCAGTACTTCAGATACCTATTCCTGCAAAAGTTGGTAAAGGCAGAGGTATCTGACCTGTGCCTCTCTCAGTGAAGACTGGAGCACAGAAATTCATTCAGCTTGTTTGCAATTTCCTTCTCAAGCTGCAGTTCTCTATAGGTGGTTTCCTGATTACACACACACACACACACACACACACACACACACACACAATGCTCCAAAGTGATGCCAGACTTTATTGTGTTCTTGCATTTGTTTGGGCAGATCTTGTTCTTGTCCTTTTGGCAAAATAAATTAAACTCTGAAGGAAATCTACAATAATTTCTTGATGAGCAACAGGTGTGGGGAACTTTTTTCAGCCTGAGGGCTTCTACATTTCCTTGTGGATAACTTCGGGTGGATGTAGAGCGCCAGAGGCAAAAGTGGACAAAGGAACAAATGTGAATGTTACCTTTAAACAGAGTACTAAATTCCACACCCACTTGCACAACACTCTGGCCTACATCCAGTCAAGCAGGAAGCGTAAGACTCATTCCAGCAAGGCAAAAAAACTCAGAGGGTGCAAAACAGGTCTCAAAGGGTACTGTATTTACTGGGGTAAAGTCTCCAGGGACAGAAAGAGATGCCTAGAAGACTGCTTTTGGTCACTAGGCTCAAGGTGCCCTATCCTAACGTACTGTATACGTTTAACTTTCTATCATTGCACTTTTGGGTAGCCACTCCCCACCCACACTGGTATAGATATTTTAACCCGTTCTTTCCCGTTTAGCTTTGCTTACTTGAGTAAACGTTTGGGATTACACAAATAAGGTTAGCATGTCATTAAAGTACAGCATGCCTTATTCAGAATTGGAAGATAAATGTGAACTTAGCAAATATCTAGCTTTTGATAGGCTGTTATGTGCATATTCTTAAAATGCGCTTGAGAACTAACAAATATTAGAATCGGTAGCTTATACTAGAGATAACTAGCTCTTTCGCTGAAGTTGTGGGTGGCTCTTAAAAGAGCCTTTGGATTTTGGGATTCCTTGTTGAGAAGAGCTTCACTTGCTCTTAGCTTTGTGGCTCTCGGTTTTCTTGGGCAACAGCACAGCCTGGATATTGGGGAGGACGCCTCCTTGAGCAATGGTGACTTTGCCCAGCAGCTTGTTCAGCTCCTCGTCGTTGCGGATGGCGAGCTGCAAGTGGCGAGGGATGATCCTGGTCTTCTTGTTGTCCCGGGCAGCGTTGCCGGCCAACTCCAAGATCTCAGCAGTCAGGTACTCCAGCACAGCAGCCAAGTAGACGGGCGCTCCGGCTCCGACGCGCTCTGCGTAGTTCCCTTTCCGCAGAAGACGGTGCACACGACCCACGGGGAACTGGAGCCCGGCACGAGAAGAGCGAGTCTTGGCCTTTGCCCTGACTTTTCCACCTTGCTTGCCACGACCAGACATCTTTTCTTCCTTATGTTCAGTTGCTGTTTCACTGCCAAAGCACGAGCAGGAATAGTTCTGAAACAGCTTCTTCCTCGATATTTATCCGTGCCGCCGGCTTGTAATTGTGAATTCCTATTGGGTAGTGCTTTAAAACCATGTGACTTAACTAGCGAATTGGAATCGGGAGTCTTTTGCTTTAGTCCATTGGTTGGGCAGGTCGGAGCTTATCCAATAAGATCAAAGGAAGTAGCAGCTTGAAATTTGAAGTGGGCGCCTTAAAATGAGAAGATGCGATTGGGTAGCTTCTAGTTGTTAACCAATAAAAATCATTGAAGCTGAATATGCTAATTGCATCCTGCTGCTATAAATAGAATGGTCTGAGCACAACGCTGCGTACCATTTCTTTGCTGCTGAAAAGGAAGTAGGTGCTTTCACAATGCCGGAACCAGCGAAGTCTGCTCCTGTGGCCAAGAAGGGCTCCAAGAAGGCCGTCACCAAGACGCAGAAGAAGGGCGACAAGAAGCGCAAGAAGAGCCGCAAGGAGAGCTACTCCATCTACGTCTACAAGGTGCTCAAGCAGGTCCACCCGGACACGGGCATCTCCTCCAAGGCCATGAGCATCATGAACTCCTTCGTCAACGACATCTTCGAGCGCATCGCGGCCGAGGCTTCCCGCCTGGCGCACTACAACAAGCGCTCCACCATCACCTCCCGGGAGATCCAGACCGCCGTCCGACTCCTGCTGCCCGGAGAGCTCGCCAAGCACGCCGTCTCTGAAGGCACCAAGGCCGTCACCAAGTACACCAGCTCCAAGTAACTTCGACTCGTTTCCAAATACGTACTGAACCCAAAGGCTCTTTTAAGAGCCGCTTAACTTGTCAAAAAGAGGGCTTGGATCATTACTTTCATTTATCCCCCCCCAAAATTGCGCGGGTTTTCTGTTACAACATTGTGCTCAGTTTGCCTTAGTCCAGAAGCAATGCAGCCCAGCTCTGTTTTGTAACTTGTTCTATACACTTGGAAAGTCCTAGAATGTAGAAGTATAATTTATGCAATGTTTTAACGCCACCTTGCACTCTAAAATACCAAGGCTTAAAGTTGTTCGGATAGGATATCCTGTAATGAGTCCGCTGGGAGATTATTTTCTCCACAATTAAATCTTCTGCCTTTTCGGTACCTGACTAGTGCCATCTTGCGGATTTTTCTAAGATAAATGCGAACTTAATCCTTTTTCTTTCTGATGTCATATATTTGGCATTATGTCATACGTTTGCCGAGAGGGCCGGTTAGCTCAGTTGGTTAGAGCGTGGTGCTAATAACGCCAAGGTCGCGGGTTCGATCCCCGTACGGGCCACTGTTCTTGTTTACTTAATTTTTTTGTTATCCTATATAGTATTTCATCTGGAACTCAACTTTTGAGTCTGCTCTGGTTCTTCTTTTTTGCTGGTTTCCTTCTATGGTATTAGTTCCACCTAATGGTGCAGCGATAAAACTGCTAGCACATTTGCAAACACCTGGTGCAGAATTCAGTGGTCAGGTTGGACACTGGAACAAGACTGTTTGAGCAGCAAATTACACTAATCTTGGCCCAACTGTACTGGTTGCCAATTAGCATCTGAGCCCCATTCAAAGTGCTGGATTAGACCCATAAACAGCTGAGGACCACTATACTTCAAGTACTACCTCTCCCCATGTGAACCTACCCAGACCCTGCCATCATCCCTTGAGACCTTTCTTCCTGTGCCTCATCCACAATAGGTCAGGAAGGTGGCAACACAGGAAATGGGCCTTTTCAGCTGTGATTCCCTGCTTGTAGAATGCTCTCCCCAGAAATGCTCACATGGTATGTGTTGCATATGTTTAGACGCCTGGCAAAAACATTCCTCTTCTTGCAGGCCTTTGCCTAAGTAATCATTCTATGACCTTTTAAATTCTGTGGTACTGGGTTTCTGTTGCTGTTCTTACTATTTTATGCAATTTTGTGTTTTTTTATATTTAAGGGGGTATGTTTGCATCCGTCTGCCTAGAGCAGGGGTCCCCAAACTAAGGCCCACGGGCCGGATAAGGCCCAAGGGACTCGTTTATCCGGCCCGCGACAACCCCCACCCCACCCGCTGCTGCTGCCTCTTACCAGCGCTGCACTGTGCAGCTGCCCACTTTCAGGTCAGAGGAGCTCCGGAAATCGCTTGCGCGCATGCGCAATCATTATTTGTGCATGTGCAAGCATTATTTCCGGTGCACATCCGGGTTGGAGGAGGCCCGTGCACATGTGCACAAGGTATTTCTGGTGCTCCTCTGACCCGGAAGTGCGCCGGAAATAGTGTGTGCGCATGCGTATGGGCTCCGGCCCGCAGTGTAATCGGCGCTGGAGACACCAGCCCTAGGCACGGTAAGTTTGCTGACCCCTGGCCTAGAGAGACAAAAGAGTATGCCTCTTGGGGTGAAGTCAAACCTCTGCATTAGCAACACCAAAGTGGGAGCATGCCTGGGCAGTATGCATGAAGGTACTGGGCTGCCCAGACCTCAAGAGCCCCCTTACCTCTGCCCCACTGATAGCGTCCAGAGAAAAGCAGAGCAATACGTTTGGCACCAGCTTGGCTGCCGGAGTTGCCAAGAAGCGTACAAAGCGCCATCGAACCATCTTGGGGACTCCACTCCGGGTTTCTGCAGGGTTTACTCCTTAGTCTTTTCTTCTCCTGAAGATAACCTGCAAGGCAGCAGAGGCTTAGTTTAGTACAGCATCAGTTTTCCTTCTCTTAGATGGACTCCCTTTCCAGGTTGACCCACCTGCCCCGCGGATCCTCGGATGAAAGGCACTATAGAAAGTAAATAAATAAATAAATAAACCCCTTTATGCTGCAAGTTAAAATATGTCAACAAACCATCTGCTCCAGGTGAGGCTCGAACTCACAACCTCGGCATTGCTTTCACAAGTACTGCTGTATAAGTACCGCGCGCTTACCGATTGCGCCACTGGAGCTACCCTTTAATAAAATATATGACGTTTCATCAGACTCTGCAACAGAACGCGGCAAAGTACATTTAACAATCTTACAGCATGACAAAAACCTATATTAGCTGTTGCTCTCTATCCTTCCCTCTCACTGAAATGTCTCTAGCAGGCTCAATCTGCAGAAGTTATTCATAACTCAGCAAGGCTCAGTATCCACCACCATTTGCTGTAGCTTGGTATGGCTTTCTCCTCCGAGTTTCGTGCCCCTTTCTAGACATCCAAAACGCACACACGCACAGAACACGTTCTGCCAGTGGGAAACCTAGACGGAAAGTCCACAACTGGCTGATAAATCACATTCGTTTTTCATTAAACTTCCGATTCAACTTTTGGACTTAACGTCCATATAAATCGGAAGTGTCTAAACGTTAAGGTCTGGAATAGTTCGGTGCATGATGCAAAAACTGAGACAAAATGTTGTTCCGTGGAGCACACCAGTTCAGTGTTGCAGTCCGCACTAATGCCCTCTTCGGTCCAATCCCATGCTCCCTCCTTTTTCACCCCTCACCAACACACACATTCAACGTTATGTTACTACTAAGCATGCTCCACTGAGCCATTTAGGGTCGGTCCCCCTTTTGTTACCGGATGGTGCGGTTTGAGGGCCCAGCACTTTGACAAAGACTTTGCTGTTAGCACAAATACAGTTACATATTCATTTGACAGCAATTAAAGTTTGCTAGTTGATTGATTACTCAGAAATGTAGAAATTCAAATGTAGCCATAGAACGATTATTTTTTCTGTTAAAGAATGACATTGTTCTATGTATGTATTGAGACGAAAAAGAAAAGAGTTTGGGCTCGTCCGGGATTTGAACCCGGGACCTCTCGCACCCAAAGCGAGAATCATACCCCTAGACCAACGAGCCAGCTGCGAACATGCTTGCACAAACTAATTATAGCTGCAAAACGTTTCAGGAAACTGCTGTACGTCAGTATAAAGGCTCTCGGGTGAAATATGATATCTAGAGTACGACAGCAATATTGGAAAAAAAATCAGACTTACTAAGTCTGCTCAGCATTTTTTCTGTAATTTTACTCCTATGAGAATCACTAGTCAGCAAAGGCAAAAGACTGTTAATCTTAAAGCTTTTACAGCTATGCTGAAGTTTGCTTTCCTCTAAGGAAAAAAATCACTGTTCTTAAAAAAAAAAAAAGGGCAATTGCTTATTATAAAAAAGAGCATTACGTGTCTTCCTTATTCTTTTCAGCTAAAACCTCAGATGGAATTTATTAAATACTCAAAAATCTCGAAAAGATATATCTGGTCAGTCAATGTTGCAGGAAGTGGCAGTGATACATATATGTATATACAAACATATATATACGTATTAATATGTATCTTAATGTGGGTAGTCGTGGCCGAGTGGTTAAGGCGATGGACTAGAAATCCATTGGGGTCTCTCCGCGCAGGTTCGAATCCTGCCGACTACGTTCAAAATATAATATTTTTAAAATTACCTGCATCCATATTTAATAATCATATCAGAGCATTTTTCTCTTCTTCTACTGATTGTTTCTGCACCAGTTAATTTCCTTGATATACTACCTCTTTCTCTCTTTTTAAAAGCCGCCTCTTCTAAGCTGAGAAGATTTAAATTAGTATTGCTATGCTACATTATGATTTGTGCAATGCTGTCATTCAAGAATAGCAAGTTTTTAAAAAATGAGTTCTGCATTCCACTGAGATTAGATTTTCTTAACAATTATCCTACTTCATGGCGTGGATGCAGTCATTGTAATGATGATTAACTTGTATGTGACACATGAAATGTAAATATATGCCGAGAGAGAGCTAAACTAATTGCAGCTGAACACACCTGTAATATTTGAATATAAGTTTCGGAGAGAATAGCGCCACCTATTGTATCAATAGCATTTTGACATGCCATATTCCTTTCCCAAAGAAGCATTTAAAGGAATGATACGTAAAGATGCTCTCCAGATACTTTTTAACGTAAGCGTTGGTGGTATAGTGGTGAACATAGCTGCCTTCCAAGCAGTTGACCCGGGTTCGATTCCCGGCCAACGCAATAGCTGCTCTTTTTCCGAGGGTACGGGACTTGTTTTTGTTTTTTTTATCAGGACTTCTACAACCCAACTCCCTTTCCTACCTTTTATATCTTTGCTTATAACATTTCTATAAGGAAGACTCGAAGCTGTAGTGTGCTGGAAAAATATGTTGAGCGCTCTAAATCCTCCAGCGGCTACAATTTCCAGTTCTAATAGGCAAACTTTGGTATTTTGAGAATGCATTAAATCAGTGTTCGGTTATAAGGAATATGAGGACTAGAATCATATTGGACAAGGCCTAGAGAGACCAGGGTTTCAAATACCCGCTCATCAAGCTCACTATGCTCCCGCCACTTAGCGTAACAGGGCTGTTGTGAACAGAAACATGTACATGACCTTGAGGTTATTAGAGGAAAGGTGGGGTATAAATTTAATAATAAATAAATAAGCATGTCTCGGTTTTGGCACTGATGGAGGAGGGGGCTGCCTGGGGAGCACTTTGGTTTCTATAATAGAAGACAGGACATAAATGTATGAAAATAAATAATAAAAAATGTCTAGGAAGAGGTGCATATCCTAATTTTAAACCCTAAGGTATATGATACGCTGAATATGGGTTATATATATTTGCACGTCCTTAATATAACTGTTTTCAAAGGACAGGGATTCTACATGTTTCTGCTGCCGACTTTCTTCCCCACAAAGAAAAAAACACAGAGAAACACGTGTGAACCGAGTTGGATTTTCTTAACTATTAGACTTAGAGCCTTTTGAGATAGCCAGCTTTTCCAGGTTTCTCCTCGTTAGTATAGTGGTAAGTATCCCCGCCTGTCACGCGGGAGACCGGGGTTCGATTCCCCGACGGGGAGATGGTGGTAGCTTTTTCTCTCTCCCCTCCCCATCTTTGATAATGTTTCGGCATTCAGTATAAACCAGTATTTTAATGCACATTTTGAGAATATAGTTAAGAAAATGAAAAGGGTTGGACTGCTTGCTTGCTTGTTTTTAGCACAGGTGAATAGGTAAGCAATGCTTAATTCCAGAAATAATTATGAAGGTGTGCCATTGGCCTGATCCAAGAAGCTCCTCTCCTGGTCTTATGAAGTAAATGTGGATTTTAAAGATTCTGTTTGCTTCTGTTGCCTTATTCCCAACTGCAACCAAGCTTTAAAGTAAGAGTATATTCATATTCCCACATTCTTACCTCCCTTCCATCTCTCCATCCCCTAATCCATTTTAGGCTATGATATCTAATTTCAAACTGGTGTTGTAGCACCCTGCTTGTGGTTAACGCTTAGCTGGAATGAAATATTCAACGCAGCAACAGAGAAATTAAATAATAATTTATTTGTCAGACAAATAAATGAGAGGCACAGTGGTATATGGTTACCAAGCTCTGGCCCCTGCCTCCTGCCATTATGGCCAGCCCTTATATTTCCTTAATCCACCCCCCTTTGCTCCTCCTGTTCAATCAGCCTGCTTGAATTTCCTATTGGCTGATTGCTATAACCAATTTTTAAGATACACCCATATCCTTCTGTCCTTATATGGAACACAAAGAGCTATATATTGTTACATCTATAAATGACAAATAAGTAGTAATATATCTTACATGTGTCTCAACAAGGAATCTTAATTACCAGCTCACCTCTCGCCTTCCTTGCCCTATTGCCTTCTAAAACAAATGGTTAATCTTAAATTTTTATCTTAAACATATGTCAGAGACCTTGGGTTTCACATAAACATTGAAAGATCTCCTTCATTTGAAGGTTTCTAAACAAATGTTTGACAACTAATATATCTGGATGGCGTCTCATTGTCTAGGAGGAAAACACTCTCAAGGTTCTCTAAAAACAGCTGGCCTGCCTGGCATGAAACTTTTGAAAATCTAAGCCCATTTAATTTAGGAACCTGATCAAGATATAAACCAATATATGCCTTGATTAAAAATGCAGTCTATATTCAGATGCCACAATCCCCCCTTTCAAGCTCAAGGACCTTGCTACCAAGCGTCCTTGATAGCTTGATCTTCATCATATTCCTGAGTTAAAGCTGTGTATAGGGCCATGATATAAGGTAGAGTTTCATTCGAAATCATCTTGCTAATTGTACTTCTAAAACATGAGATGATACATGGCATCATACATAAAACCATCACTACTACCGTCAAGAAAAACAAGCAAGACAATAGTATCCCTTTGAGTCCTGTGACATTGGGTAACCATCCCCTATCCCATCCTTCCCATGTTTGTACTGGGACATGTGCTATATTCTCCATCTTTGTGGCCAACACACGGATTGCCTCACCATTATCTGAAATGTTAAAGCAACAGGCATTCCCTGTCAAGTTCAAGACTCCACATAGGCCTCTCTGCTTGGCAAGTACATAATCCATTCCCATTTTCAGCTGCAAAATGACGGCTCTACTTTCATCCAACTGTTGTGCAATAAGTCTCAAACTCTGGGCCGTTACATTGGTTACAAGTTCCACTACTGCTTGCAATCAAATTATTCTGTTTAGATTATAAATAGGATCCCGTGCCCCTTGTATGAGCTCACCAGGATTCCAGGAGGCAGGATCATAATAGGCTATAATGCGCTCTGGTGGCCAATCATCAGTATCGCTCCAACTTTGGGTACTTCCTCCTGCTATATGAGAAATATCAGCGTTTCTTCGTGTTCGCTTAGCTGAACTAGTGGGCAAAATCCAAATTGGTGGTAATACCCATCCCAGGAAACAAGTCCCACTCCATTTGGAAGGGAGTTTCTTGTATGCCCATTCTCCACATATCCACCACAACCATCGGGTCTGAGGTTTTTGGTACGTGGAGTACAGAAGGCGAAATATCACAAGAGGTAGAGAGTTCACAGTGCAGTATGTTAGATTGCCTTTCTCTGTCACAGTTATGTTCCATACCACTTTCCATGCATGAATAAAAGGGGTTGCACAGGGCAAGGTATTCCGAGTTCGATAGGTAGTACCGTTTGCCCAGGTATGACTATTCTTAATATAATCCCAAGTATAGTGACAATGAGAAGAGCCTATCATGGTAGAATCAGCTGCATCTGATGATTTATGTACACAGAATTCCCCTTGTACAGGTATAACTCGTAATGTTTAGTTGAGTTCCATCCGGGGAAATTCTGTACTTCTGTTTGGTGTAGCATTTCGCTTACCATACCAATGGCATTTATTGGTATCGGTAATAAGGGCATACCTCCCTCTGAATCATCTGGCCCAAGAGAGCAAACAAGGCAATTAGTCCTATTTGCAACATTGGCTTACCATTTCAGCTAAACCTACCCACATATTGTGATCATAGCGGAATCCATATTTAGCAAATTTGGTCAGATTCAAGGACCCTCCCCTTCCCAAGGGATCAGGATTAATAATAAAATCATGTTGATGTCTAGCATATGCATTCCTTCCACAAAAGATTACCGTATTGTGATAGCATATAAATATTAGTCCCTATATAATTCCCCCAGTGACAGAAATGGGGAACCACCAAGACCAAAACATATATCCCAAAGATCCCCAATGTGTAATATCCCTGATAATTGTTCCACAAGGGGGCAGTCAATCAATTGTATAAGAGAATCTTCCCGCTCACAGTCTCTGGTTCAGACGCTCCTCAAGCTTCAGGCGTGCGCAGGTCAGCCAGCTTCCAGGTTTGTGGCTGCAGCAGGCCGGTCGTCTAATGTTGCCCGAGACCTAGCCCGTTCCCGGTAGGGCTAGATACAGGGGTTTTTGGAGAGAGTCAGTTTAAGAGGATTAGAGGGGTCACCTTTGCATGTCCAACTGCCTTCGGACTTCTTCAAACGGGAGTGATGAATCCAGGGGGGTCACCTCAGCTACCTTCACCGCTGTTGGAGTAGAGAGCAAGACGGTGTAAGGTCCACGCCACTTAGGTGCAAGTGGATCACGTTTCCACTCTTTCACCCATATGCTATGCCAGCCTGAAGCTGATGAATCGGCACGGCAATGCTGCACGGCGTGCGCTCGAGGGCCCACCTGTTAAGATAAAAACAAACAAACAAACAAACACGAGAGAGAGACAAAAACACGGGAGAGAGATTGCACTTGTCCCTGTGTCACATGGTCTCTTATTTGTTTGAGGTCAGTTGGAATATCCTGAACAAAGGAGGGCGGCCTCCCATACAGGAGCTCAAAAGGTGACAACTTAAGTCTTTTGTGGGTGTGCACCAAACACAAAACAGTGTTATGGGTAACACGTCTACCCTCCTGAGACTTTAAACATATTAGTGGGCTTCTGGCATGCCCTGCAGATACCTTGCACAAGCGTCTGGCGATAGGTGGTAAGCCTGGCCAGGTGAATTGCATTGTTTGGATCCCAATTAGGATCTTCCAAGGGAAAGTTGTCCTGGAGATGACGGTCAATATTATAAATATTTCCCACTCTGGCCTGCTCACGCAAATATATCTGTGCCTTTTCAATTATGTCTCTCCTTTCCTCAGTGGTGAAGAGAGTATTCAGGAGCTGGCGACAATCTGTCCAAGTAGGACTATGAGTATTTATTATTGAAGTCACCAAGTCCATCATAGCCTGAGGTGGCTGTATTGCTTGCTGACCGATCAAGGTCTCCCTGTAACTTCTGTAATAATTCTCTAGGACTTGGATGTACAGGGGTTTGGGGTGGGCAATTAGTTGTTCCACTAAAGGAGACTGTAGATGGAGTTCTACTGGGACTCACAGGTGGAATAACCACTTCTGCTTGGGCTTCATTATAGAACTCCAATGCCTCCTGAAGATATTTATCATAATCTATCAAGGAATCAAGTTCTGTGACTCCACCCCCATTATTCATTCCACTTTCTTGCCTTGGGGTTACAACTGGTGGAGTGTTTGGATTTATTTGGCAAGATTACTTTCCTAGCTTTGGCTTTTACAGCCAATAATTTGCATCGTTGGACTTTGCATTCCCTTATCCATGGAGGATTTTTATTTAATGTGCTCAGCCAAGAATCTATATATGAAAATTGTTCTGGGCACCCTCCAGTCTCTTTGGCGAAGTTAGACCAAAGTTTGCTTACTAAATTTATATCAAAGGTTCCTTGAGATGGCCATTCAATATTTTGATTCGGCCACTCTAATTCACATAACGTTCTCAGGCGCTCTGGCGTCAGTTTGACTCCATATGCCCCTGAGAAGGCTTTCTTAAAATTATTTAACATACATTCAAAAGGTGTATTTCCCCCCTTTGAACCCCCAACTCCCATTGTATGGCCCTGTGAAGTTTCCACTCAGTCACTCACACACACACCTTACTGGTAAACGAAGTAGTACTCACTCCACACTTAGGTCAGCTACACATTGTACTTTCTCACACATGCAATGCGCCAGATACTTCACCACACACTACCTCCCAATTTTCCCTTTTCCCCCACCAGATCACCATCTGATATACCCAGCCACCTAGCGTACTCAGTTCCCCTTTACTGAGACGCAGAAGTTTGATCAGGACTTCTCTTCCTCCCAATTAATTGGAGGGCCAAAACCCCTTAGTGCACTTACCCTTAGCTGGTTCCCTGTTTATTTCTCTGGTCCCCCCCGGTCCGTCGCCGTCAGTGGGCAGGGTATCAGACAGACGAGACTGCTGCGTTCCCCTGGAAAAAATTTTTCCAGTGCGCGCTGGGTAGGCACAGTTGTCCTCTCTCTTGTACCCCGTCCAGTGAGGCGAAGGCGCTGCGTTCCAGCAGACCACTTATCCGAGTCGCAGGCACCATAAAATGTAGCACCCTGCTTGTGGTTAACGCTTAGCTGGAATGAAATATTCAACGCAGCAACAGAGAAATTAAATAATAATTTATTTGTCAGACAAATAAATGAGAGGCACAGTGGTATATGGTTACCAAGCTCTGGCCCCTGCCTCCTGCCATTATGGCCAGCCCTTATATTTCCTTAATCCACCCCCCTTTGCTCCTCCTGTTCAATCAGCCTGCTTGAATTTCCTATTGGCTGATTGCTATAACCAATTTTTAAGATACACCCATATCCTTCTGTCCTTATATGGAACACAAAGAGCTATATATTGTTACATCTATAAATGACAAATAAGTAGTAATATATCTTACATGTGTCTCAACAAGGAATCTTAATTACCAGCTCACCTCTCGCCTTCCTTGCCCTATTGCCTTCTAAAACAAATGGTTAATCTTAAATTTTTATCTTAAACATATGTCAGAGACCTTGGGTTTCACATAAACATTGAAAGATCTCCTTCATTTGAAGGTTTCTAAACAAATGTTTGACAACTAATATATCTGGATGGCGTCTCATTGTCTAGGAGGAAAACACTCTCAAGGTTCTCTAAAAACAGCTGGCCTGCCTGGCATGAAACTTTTGAAAATCTAAGCCCATTTAATTTAGGAACCTGATCAAGATATAAACCAATATATGCCTTGATTAAAAATGCAGTCTATATTCAGATGCCACAGTGTAAGAGTGTGAAGTAGGACTAAGGACGTCCCTTGAGTTTTGCCTCTGTCGTGAACATATCTAGCTGGGCAAGGAAGCCACTGTTTCTTAACCACAGGCCCATATATGAAATATGGGGGAATAATGTGGGATGTAACATAAGCAGTCAAATACAGTGGTACCTCGGGTTAAGTACTTAATTCGTTCCGGAGGTTCATACTTAACCTGAAACTGTTCTTAACCTGAAGCACCACTTTAGCTAATGGGGCCTCCTGCTGCCGCCACACCGCCGGAGCACAATTTCTGTTCTCATCCTGAAGCAAAGTTCTTAACCTGAAGCACTATTTCTGGGTTAGTGGAGTCTGTAACCTGAAGCGTATGTAACTTGAAGCGTATGTAACCCGAGGTACCACTGTACAACATTTCCTGATGGCTAGAGTGGACATGCAAGGAGATGTTGGTCCAGCCAGTTGAACTTCCTGTTACACCTGGTCTGGAGCATCCTTTCTTTGCATGTGACCAGGTAGGTGGGCGTGACCCTTGCAGACCCCACAAAATGGGCCAGTCATGCAGCCATCTCCCTCTCTTGACTCTTCTTCCTCTTGTTGCAGAAATTACGGGCGGGGGGGGGGCGGCACATCTTTAAAGTTGTTAACAGTTACAAATATTATGCCTTAATGTATCCTTTCGACTTGACAGCTCAGGAAATATAGCTTTATGAATCATATAAAATCAACACCTTTGCCAAGTTCCTCCATTCCAACACCATTTAGCCCTTAGAAAAAGGACTCTTTCCCCTGCCACCTCCCCAAGCTTGAAGACATGTAAACACACCTCCTACCCCAGGAAAGGCCCAGAGGTAACAATTGCTGGGCTCATTGTTCTCCAAGGGAAGCCAAATCTCATCACCAGACTTGCCAAGGGGTCCAGACATGCAAAGGAAGTTCTATTGTACTTTGGGTAGTGGGACTTCAGAGGTGTTTGCCTATGCTAATATTATACCTGGGTCTTGCCCTGACATGTCTGCTTATGCTAATCCTGTACCAAGGACTTGTCTGGACATGCTTGCCAAAGCTAAACTAGTGTAACCCCGTCTACCCCTCCCCTTTTGTGACATGTCAGTGATGTTCCACAGTGGAATTTGCTGCCAAGGAGTGTGGTGGAGTCTCCTTCTTTGGAGGTCTTTAAGCAGAGGCTTGACAACCATATGTCAGGAGTGCTCTGATGGTGTTTCCTGCTTGGCAGGGGGTTGGACTCGATAGCCCTTGTGGTCTATTCCAATTCTATGATTCTATGATTCTATGATTCTATGATTCTATGATTCTATGATTCTATGATTCTATGATTCTATTCTATGTAGCAATGATGTATCCATGATGCTGTACGAACTGTATTCTGGGATATGGTGGGAAAGTTTTAAGTCTTAAGTTTTAAGTTCACTAGTCTGTCATCATGCTGTTTTTGTCGGCTGTTTCCTAAAGCTCTAGGGCAAGGAGAGGTTGCCTTGAGAAGACAGCATGATGACTAGAAAGAAGAGGAGCAGGTTAAGGCAAGTTAAGTTATGAGGGCAGAGAAAAGCAGGCAGGAGACAGCCAGGCACCATGGCAGAAGATGGAGTACTGGAAAGAGCAGGCAGCCATGTTGGGATCCTGTCTGTTTAGAGAAGGTTCCTGGCAGAGCAAGGATGGCATCACCCATGGTGGTGCGGGCTGGGAAGGAGAGAAGAGAGGGGTTCATGTCTGTGGTAAATGGCAAGGTTAATTGAAGTCCTGGTGGGGCTAAAGTAAGTCTCTGTATGTATGACAGTTGTGGTGGGGCAGCAGAGAGAGCAGGAACTGAGGAAGGGGCAGGTGGAACTAACTAGGGTAAAAGGGGCATTTGGAGGAGTGAATTGGAATCTTGGAGGGAGGTGTACATGTGTAAGAGACAATTTTAGTGCTCTGGTGATGAAGAGAGCTGGAGAGGAGGAGGAATTAGGGAGAGGGCAACTGGAAGTGACTGGGGTAAAGGTGAAATTGGGAAACATGATTGGAAGAAATTTAAAGACTACTTAAAGAAATATTGTAAAATTAATGAATGTTAGAAAGA
This sequence comes from Podarcis bocagei, assembly GCF_964188305.1. Taxonomy (NCBI): domain Eukaryota; kingdom Metazoa; phylum Chordata; class Lepidosauria; order Squamata; family Lacertidae; genus Podarcis; species Podarcis bocagei. The sequence goes on along the minus strand of NC_138138.1, from coordinate 46,908,344 downwards.
TGTTGGATAGAAATTAAGCGGTTTCCAGCTGTAATGCTTTAGGAGATAGGAAAAAAGGATTATAAATGGGTAAAAGTTTTATGGTAAGGATTTGCTGAACTAACAAACTGAAATGGAATACAAAGAAGGGAAGTATGAGGAGGTCGGAGGAAATAAGGGTATGGAAGTTATGCTATCGAAAATTAATGTGTGTTTTTAACTGCTTATTATTTTGTATGTTTATTTTTCATTTTTTCTTATATCTAAAAATTTTCTCAATAAATATCTTTTTTAAAAAAAAAGAAATTGGCAAACATGGTAGGAAGAGAGGGAGAAAGTTTCCAGGTCAATTAAGAAAGAGGGAAGAGAAATATATGTTTGATAGCAGAGAGAGGGCTTCTGCAAGGTCATGTCAGAGAGTTATGGGGGGAGGCAAGGAATTGTCTTTGTGCTCAACCTTGCAAAATATTGCTGCACTGAATCACCGTCACCAAGCATTTAATTCTTTGCAAACAGACCAAGAGTTTGGTGCCTTTTGACAGTGAGACTGGCTCTTTTCAAACCCACATTGACTGCACTGCTGACAGACTGACCATCTCAGTTGGGAACGGTTTTGCTTGGACGAGTCAACCTGGTGTCAGAAAGGCCAGTCTCATCTCTTTGGCTTCATCTCGGATATGGGCAGTTAAGCGTAACTGGGCTGAATGAATCTGTGGCCTAATGCAGGGCAAGAAGCAGTGTCGGGGGGTGCCTCTAAGCCCTCCAGCCCCAGCATGATGGAGCTGCTGGTCCAGGTGGCTTCGACCTGCAAAGATTGCCACAGGCTGCCCTCCAGAAGGTGCTGGTGGCAGGCAGCTACGATGTGGACAAGAACAGCTGCTTCAAGAACCTGGTGAGCCAGGGGATGCTGGTGCAGAGCAGCAGCACAGGCACTTTGGGCTCCTTCAGGCCCAGCAAGGACCAGGCCTCCACCTTGGAGGGCAAGAAAAAGGCAGTGGCCCAGAAGCCTACAGGAGTGGCTAAGAGTAAGAAGCCAGTCAAAGGA